>NC_037669.1:79862250-79901050 GCF_003255815.1 Theropithecus gelada
GTATGTTGAACCAGCCTTGCATCCCAGGGATGAAGCCCACTTGATCATGGTGGATAAGCTTTTTGATGTGCTGCTGGATTCGGTTTGCCAGTATTTTATTGAGGATTTTTGCTTCATAACAGTGTTAACCTTAAATGTAAATAGACTAAATGGTCCAATTAAAAGACACAGGCTAGCACATTGGATAAAGAGTCAAGACCCATCAGTTTGCTGTATTCAGGAGACCCATCTCACATGCAGAGACACACTTAAGCTCAAAATAAAGGGATGGAGGAAGATCTACCAAGCAAATGGAAAACAAAAAAAAGCAGGGATTGCAATCTTAGTCTCTGATAAAACAGACTTTAAACCATCAAAGATCAAAAGAGACAAGGCCATTACATAATGGTAAAGGGATCAATTCATCAGGAAGAGCTAACTATCCTAAATATATATGCACCGAATACAGGAGCACCTAGATTCATAAAGCAAGTCCTTAGAGACTTACAAAGAGACTTAGACTCCCATACAACAATAATGGGAGACTCTAACACCCTACTAGTCAACATTAGACAGATCAACGAGACAGAAAGTTAACAAGGATATCCAGGAATTGAACTCAACTCTGCACCAAGTGGACCTAATAAGACATCTACAGAACTCTCCACCCCAAATCAACAGAATATACATTCTTCTCAGCACCACATCACACTTATTCCAAAATTGACCACATAGTTGGAAGTAAAGCACTCCTCAGCAAATGTAAAAAACAGAAATTATAACAAACTGTCTCTCAGACCACAGTGCAATTAAGCTAGAACTCGGGACTAAGAAACTCAATCAAAACCGCTCAACTACATGGAAACTGAACAGCCTACTCCTGAATGACTACTGGGTACACAATGAAATGAAGGCAGAAATAAAGATGTTCTTTGAAACCAATGAGAACAAAGATATAACATACCAGAATCTCTGGGACACATTTAAAGCAGTGTGTAGAGGGAAATTTATAGCACTAAATGCACATAAGAGAAAGCAAGAATGATCTAAAATGGACACCCTAACATCACAATTAAAAGAACTAGAGAAGCAAGAGCAAACATTCAAAAGCTAGCGGAAGGCAAGAAATAACTAAGATCAGAGCAGAACTGAAGGAGATAGAGACACAAAAACCCCTCCAAAAAATCAATGAATCCAGGAGTTGGTTTTGTGAAAAGATCAACAAAATTGATAGACCACTAGCAAGACTAATAAGAAAATAGAGAAGAATCAAATAGATGCAATAAAAAATGTAAAAGGGGATATCACCACTGACCCCACAGAAATACAAAGTACCATCAGAGAATACTATAAACAGCTCTATGCAAATTAACTACAAAACCTAGAAGAAATGGATAATTTCCTGGACACTTACAGTCTCCCAAGACTAAACCAGGAAGAAGTTGAATCCCTGAATAGACCAATAGCAGGCTCTGAAATTGTGGCAATAATTAATAGCCTACCAACCAAAAAAAGTCCAGGACCAGACGGATTCACAGCCAAATTCTACCAGAGGTGCAAGGAGGAGTTGGTACCATTCCTTCTGAAACTATTCCAATCAATAGAAAAAGAAGGAATCCTCCCTAACTCATTTTACAAGACCAACATCATTCTGATACCAAAGCCTGACAGAGATACAACAAAAAAAAGAATTTTAGACCAATATCCCTGATGAACATCGATGCTGAGTATCTTTTCATTTGTGTATTGGCCGTTTGTGTATCTTGTTTGGAGAAATGTCTATTTAGAACCTTTACCCATTTAAAAAATTTGAATCAGCCATTTATTATTGAGTTGAAATAGTTCTTTATATATTCTAGATACAAGTCCCTTCTCAGATACATGATTTGCATATATTTTCTCTCATTCCTCTTTGATTGTCTTCTCACTTTATTAATAACGTCATTCAAAATACAGACTTTTACACTTTGAAGTCTAATTTATATATTGTGTTTCTTTTTTGTGGCTGTCATTGCTTGTGCTTTTGGTGACATAGCTAAGAGACCCATGTCTCATCCATGCTTATGAAGGTTTACATGTACGTTTTCGTCTAAGTTTTATAGTTTAAACTCTTAGGTCTTTGATCTATTTTGAGTTAATTTTTATATATGCTATGAAGTAGGAGCCTTTCACTCTTTTGTGTGTAGATATCCACTTTTCCAAGGACCATCTGTTAAAAAGACTACTCTTTCTCTGTTCACTTAATGTTTTAAGATACCAGAGCTCAAATACATTTCCTACTGTGCTAAATATGTCTACATATGTTTTTTATTTTCGGCGTGTATGTTCCTTCTCCACTGTCACTGTGTACTTCAGCAGAAATGTTTGGAAAAACTTGGTATAAAGAAAACAAACTTTAATAGATATGCTGCAACCAAGAAGGCTCTGGGATGTAGACTTTTCGTTGAAAGAAGCCCTTGAAGATAAACAGGAGAGGTTCACATTCAGCTAGAGGTCCAGGTTAGGTCATGCATTCTCAACAGGAGTGATATCACCCCCAAGCAGGTGAAAATTAATTCTTGGTAGCAATAAAAAATCTTCTTCTTTTTATGTGTAAAGCACAGACATAGAGATGATACATACAAAGATATAAAGAAAATCTATGGTATTAAAATTTCAGGGGGGCAGTTAGAAAAGTCTCCTTGCAAGGATGATGATGAAAAAAAGATTGAGAAACAGTGAGGTGAAAGTTGCATTTCATCAAAATTTCCGTAAACATTCCTTCCTTAAGTGGATCATTAATGTGTACATGGTTTTCATATATTGATATGTACTTGAACATTTGAGAACCACTGAAATAAAGGAGAAAAGGAGGGTCCACATTCAACTCTCTGGGTTTTGAAGCCATTCCTAGTAGAGACTTCTGAAGGACTTCTAAATGCTCTACATGCAGTGTTGGCTCTATTGTGCTTTTATATCACCTCTCTTAGTATATTTATTGTTAGTGTTATTAGGATTAAATAAGATAATAGAACCTGTATCTTATAGTGATAAAGTACTGTGTGTACAGAAGAGGTTTTCAAGTCTTTTCTTAAATTGAGTATCTCTTATGATAATTTTCCACTGTGATAATTTTTTCTTTTAAGCTTTAGCTTTTATAGCTATTGGTCTTGTTATGTATAATATGGGCTGAACTATTGGTAGGAAGGCTTTATCAGTGACTTCATGGCTAAATATATTCGAAATCCTTTTATGACTTGGATCTATCCATAGTTTTGACTTTGCTGCTTTATCATGTCTGTACTTGAGAAATATTATGTTTGCTCATCATGCTACTCCTACCCACAGAGTAGTCCTCAAAGAACATTTTCTTCTGGAATTTAAGTAATGAAAAGCAAGGCTGAATGGAGATCTTGGCGAAAGACTTTCTCTTTGGATCCATCTCTAATATTTTTCTCCTCTACTTTGGGGAATACAGTGGAAGCTGACGCCACATATTTTGTTGTGGTACCCTTAGTCAACTACCTCAGGACACAATGAGTTTAATTTCAACAGATCAAATAGATTCAAAGGGAAAATGTTTAAGATGGTTGGTACAATTCCCAACATAAACCTAAAATCTCTTCATTAAAAAAATGAAACAACTCACTTTCTCCGCACCAGTTTCCTAGGAGACTGCCAGTTATTCTAGTGTGATCAGCTAGATTGCAAATGAAGAACTTGTTGAAAGATGCATTTAAGCTAAAGACTTTATTTCTTTAGTTTTAATTTTTTGATATCATTTATATACGACAATACATGAAATCTACGTACACCATAGATTGCTGTAGAATACTGTCCTCAAATCAAAAAGTTTATTCACACAGTTTTGCATTCCACCCCCTCCCTACCACCCCTGGCCTCAGGCATCCACTGATCTGCTTTGTGATGCTATAAATTAGGTTTGGCTTTTTAAATATTTTGTATAAATGGAATCATGTAGCATGTATCTTTTTGTGCCTGGGGCCTTTTCTCCTTCTTGTTACTACATGTATCAATAGTTCATTCCTTTCCATTGCTGAGTAGTATTGTTGTATGATTATACTACAGTCTGTTGAGTCATCTGATAATGGACATTTAGGTTGTCTACTTTATGGCTATTATGCAGAAAGCTATAATTTTTCATAGATGAGTCTTTTGGAGAATATGTTTGCATTTTTCTTGGATACATACCTAAAAGTGGAGTTACCGAGTCACATGCTATATTTAAAGTTAAATTTACAAGGAATTGCCAGTGGTATTCTAAAATGGTTATATCAGTTTTCACTCTACCGTCAACATTTGGAAGTTCTTAATTGCTGCCAATCCTTGTCAACACTTGATATTGTCAATCTTTTTTATTTTAACCATTCCATTTAGCTGTGTAGCAGTATCTCATTTGGGTTTTAATTGGCATTTCCCTAATGACTAATGATAAGCATTTTTTTCCTGTAATTATATCTTCTTTTGTACAGTGTCATTTTTGGTACTTTGCTCATTTTTAATTGGGTTTACTATCTTACTACTGAGATATGAGTGATTTTTTATTCTAGATATAAGTCATTTATCAAGTATTTGCATTAAAAATATGTTCTTCTAGTCTGTGACTTGGCTTTTTATTTCCTAAACTGCCTTTCAAAGAACTAAAGTTCTTCATTCTTCAAATCCAAGTCATTTTTTTTCTTTGTACTTTATAGTTACTAAGTTATATAAAGTACCTGACCACATAAAGAATTTATTAGATTAACTCTTTAGGTAAGAGAGTCACAGCTGGGATTGTTTGGCAGTTGGGGAATTTCAATCAGTTAGCTGAACAGGAAATGTTTATTTCAGCATCTAGCAGTTTCAGGAGTAAAAAGAGTTCTAATCTTAGCTAATCAATCCTGAGCCAAAGAGTGGGAAATTGGCTAGAGATAAAAAGGGTTGGGTCTCTTTCTGGCCTTGTTACAGGTAAATAAAAGGGCTGGTCTGCACATTTTGTGAAAATTGTGATAGAGTAAGAATAGTCATAGCTAAGTCATTTGGGGAAGGGTAGTTCTCTTCAGCAGCCATTTCCCAGAACCAAAAAGGGTGGGGATGTTTTGCCTTCAATCTTCAAAAGATTTGTAGGGGTGGTTGTTAACCATCACTTTTCTGCAAGCACGGGGCTCAGGTAAAGTTTGACATTGTCAGGGCCTATTTGTACTTAGATTCTTTAATTCTTTTTGTATGAATACACCATGCTACTGGTTTCCTCATTAAGAAATTAATTTTGATATGTTTGCTTTATATTCATCTAAAAGCAATGTTCATAACTTTTAAAAAATTATACTTTGACATGCTTTGGATCTTCATAGATGCTGTAGGGGATAAAAGATTTTTCATCTGTCACTAGCCTCATGACTGAGACACTATGACAAAAGGCAGATTAACCAGAGAAAAGCATACAACTTTGTTTAACATAAGTTTTATGTGACACATGAGCTTTCCAAAATGAAGACCCAAAGACATAGGGAAATCTGTGTGTTTTAAGGTTCAGTTTGATAAAGTGGATGGTAGGGGAGAAATACGATTGGAGGACAAAAGGTTATCATCTAATGGTAATAAACTGGGCTGACTTAGGAAGGCCTGTTTGCTCAGATTCTTCTGTGTCCCTTTGTCTTCAGAGAGAGAGAGATGTTCCTTTTCTTCAGGTACAGGGAGAGAACCTCTGAAATGAGAGTCTTATGATGTACTGCAGAGGTCAGAGAATTATTGTGTAGTCAGCTTCAGAGGAGAAGGGCAGGAAGAAGGTCCAAGAGACCTTCTTGCTTCCACTGTTTCCTCCAGTGCCAAAGTGGGGTGTCCTGAACCTCATTAGTAACATACATATTGGTCAGGAAGGCACATGTACAAAGTCAAGCTTATCTATTAAATATTTCCTCAATTTAATTTACTATGAGGATAGTTTTTATGCTGAAGAGGATCTGACATCAGTCTGGTTTCTTTTTAGTATGCCTTGAAGTTTATTCTTTCTTGACTTGTGAAAATCAACAGGGTCTCTTACAAATAGACTCCCTTACCGTAAACTCCTGAATTTTTGACAGTACAAAAAATTTATCAACAGGGCTCATGAAGGTGATAATTATATTGTATTTTATTGATTCTAATATTCACCATCTCTGAAATTAATATGTTCTTTGCAATTGGTATCATCTTAGGTGGGATGTAATATGGTATGTATGTCTTTTGTTTTTCTTTTCTCACCTGTCATGGATATGTTACTGGGAAGGGGTCCCAATCCAGACCCCAAGAAAGGGTTCTTGGACCTCATGCAAGGAAGAATTCAGGGTGAGTCCAAAGAGTAAAATGAAAGCAACTTTATTAGGAAAGTAAAGGAATAAGTAATTTTTTATTCCAAAATACTTTTTTATTCCAAAAAGTAAAGTGAAAGCAAGTTTATTTGGAAAGTAGTTTGGGCTGCTCAACTGAAAATACTTATAATTATTTCTTGATTATATGCTGAACAAGGGGTGGATTATTCATGACTTTCCTGGGAATGGGGTAGGCAATTCCAGGAGCTGAGGGTGGTTGGGTTTCTCCTCTTTTTAGATCATATAATGTAACTTCCGGACTTTGCCATGGCATTTGTAAACTGTCATGGAGCTGGTAGCAGTGCGTTTTAGCACACTGATGCATTATAATTATCATGTAATGAGGAGTGAAGACAACCAGAGGTTACTTTTATCACCATCTTGGTTTCGATGGGTTTTGGCCAGCTTCTTTACGCATCCACATCCTGTTTTATCAGCAAGGTCTTTGTGATTTGCACCTTGTGTCAACCTTCTGTCTCATCTGTGACTTAGAATGCCTAACCTCCTGGAAATACAGCCCAGTAGGTCTCAGCCTTATTTTACCCAGCCCCTATTCGAGATAGAGTTGCTCTGGTTCATACACCTCTGATAGATACAAGAAAAAAATAGCATAATATATTTTATTGGAATTCATTAAGGTTATAGAGGCATTTATTTGCAAAAACTTTGTGTTAAGTCTAAAATCCCAACAATCATTTTCTTTTCACTTTTGTGTTCTATTGTTTTACTAGAAGTTTTCAAACTTCTAAACAATAGTGAATACACCAAATTTTAACACTTACACCTTGCAGGAAGAAAAATAAGTTCTGTATTTTACACTTTGTTTCTCCTGACACCATTTCTTTCTTTTCTTTTTTTTTTTTTAATTTAGTGGAGAGAGAAGTCTCCTGCAGTGGCAGTAATCCAGTAACTGAGGCTTTCAAATATCTAGCTGTGTTATTCACTAGTTTGCTGCAGTCATCATACTTAATTGGCACACCCTGAAGTGTGAACCAACCTCCCACACCCTCAAAGGCCCTTAGAACTGGAAGGATGTTTTTGCTAGATCTTCCCTAAGAACGCTAACATTTTTTTCTCTTCTAACTTGTAGTGGTTAGATGCACAGAATTCAGACTTGAGTGTTCACTGGCATTTAAGGGTGTTTTAAAAATTGCCTTAAAGCAAATCCTGTCTGACCTTGTGGTTATTGAGGAACTTGAGCTTGTGGTTGTATTCTACTCTATTCTCATTCATTTTTTTGCTCCGGAAGGGGCCGGGTGACCAGCCTCTTGCTTTGCCTCCCCTTGAAGTATTTCCTCGTCTTTCCATGGCCAGGGTGACGTTCACACTCCCTGAGGTGGCATAGGAAATCTGACCCACTCTTTACTCTTTCTCCACCTCACTCTAGGTTCCAATTTATATTGGATACCCTTTCTAGAAAACCCATGGTAACAGCACTTGGGGTGCATTATTCCAACATGATTTTGAGTTGGGCAGCCTAGCTACTTACTGTCTACAAGTCCCTGGGCAAGTTAATTAACCTCTCTGAGGCTGTGTTGCTTTTTATGTTAAGTGGGGAGAATAATAGTACTTAGTTCCTAGAGTTACTGTAAGAATTAAGCAAGGTAATGAATGTAAATTACTAAGCTTAGTTCCTTCATATTTTAAGATACTCCCATAAAACAAACGTAAGCCATTATTATTTGCAGTTGCCATAACTTAAGGTCTTCCCATCCTGTGCTCAGAATGTTTTGTTTTGTAGCCTTCCAGTCTTGAAGGTCTCTCCACACCCACTACTCATCTTCTTCCTTTTCATCTTATCTCTGGTTTGGATTTCAAAGTTTTAATCAAGATTCCATAGCTTTCGCCTGAACAGATTGTATAACCAGTACCCAGCCTCTCATCTGCTATGTCTGAGCAACATTTGTTGAAAGAAAGATCGAATGAAAACTAGTGTCTATTTCCAGTAGTTTTAGTTTTCAGATACTTTAAGGGTGATAGGAAAGGTCTCTGCCTACTTCTTCCTGTTTCTCTACCTCAGCAATTCCTGGCCTGCTGCAGAGATTCCTATGTAGTTTTGATGGCCATAACTTTGGTAGTCATTTTAAATGGGGACAGGTGAAAAAAATCTTTCAGAACCACGTCAAGGTTGGATTTTTATTTTTTTTTGACTGAACAGTGTTCAGGACACATGATTTCAAAATATGGCATCTTGATATCTGAGAAGATAACAGAAGCAGGAAGGTCTCTCTTACCTTTACATTCCCCTTCTCATAAAAGCCTCATTCAAGAGGTACCCTCCTTAGATCTGGAGAAAGGGAACATCCTTATCTCTGAAGATACAGGGACACAAACAAGATTTAGCAAGCAGGCCTTCCAAAGCCCCTCCCAACTTATTACCATTAGATCATACTTTTTAATGCAATAATACTTTTTCATTATCCACTTTTCCATGAAACCAGCATAGAAAAACACACAGGCTTCCCTATTTTGAGGGTTTTCATTTTCCTGTGAAGGCTCCCATGTCACATAAAATTCATTGAATAGATTTACATGCTTTTTCCTTGTTGATCTACCTTTTGTTATAGGTGCCTCCGCCATGAACTTAGTGATGAGTGAGGAAAATATATTTTTCCCCTATACTACTATCACAATTTAATATTTTAAAGTAATAATCTTAAGAAGCACCACATAAAATCATGGGCTTTTCAAAGAAGGGATGCCATGTGTCAAAGATAATGCAATGGAAAGTTAAGGAGGTGATTTTATTTAGGATACTGCTACAGGGAGAGCATTAATTACAGTAGAACATCTTGAAGAAGAGGAAGTGGGCCTGGAGTTTGAGAGAGGCCGGTAAACAACGGAATCCTGAGGAAGCATGGAGGTGGGATCTTACAGAAAGGATTGAGGATTTCTTAATTCTGGTTTTCCGGGAGCACAGGGCTCAGGTAAAGTTGAACATTGTCACAGTGTGTTTCGTGGGACGTACAATGCCACAGACTAGTCACCTAACTGGAAGGGAAATTTTATTGTAATATTTGGAGGTGGTAGTATTATTTTTCACAAAAGCCCCTGCTGATATATGATAGAGTGTGTTCAAAATCTGCAGAGGGGTGTGTGTGTGTGTGTTTAATTTCCAACTTTTAAGTTCAGGGTTAATGTGCAGGATTACATGTGCAGGATTGCAGGTTTACATGTGCAGGATTGCAGGTTTGTTACATAGGTAAGCATGTGCCATGGTGGTTTTCTGCACAGATCAACCCATCACCCAAGTATTAAGCCTAGCATCCATTAGTTCTTCTTCCTGATGTCCTCTTTCATGCCCTCTGACCCTCTGACAGGCCTCAGTTTGTTTTGCTCCTGCCATGTGTCTATGTGTTCTCATCATTCAGCTACCACTTATAAGTGAGAACATGTGGTATTCAGTTTTCTGTTCCTGAGTTAGTTTGCTAAGGATAATGACCTCTAGTTTCATCCATGTCCCTCCAAAGGACATGATCTCATTTCTTTTTAATCTGCATATATTTTTAAGATAAAGTATGAGACATTAAAGAAATTTCTGCTTTTAGCAGTCTACTTCACCTCCACCTTTCTTGTCCTCCTCCTGCCCCCCTACTTTAGTGAAGCAAATGTTAATCCCTATGCCGTGTTACTACTGTGAAAAGTTTGAGAAGCATGGGTTAGGGCATCCACAGCAGCTATTATGTTGAACACTCTATGAAAAGCCACAATCCAGGGTGAAAGAGTAGCATCAGCAGAGGAAGAAAACTGGGAGAGTGAAATGTGTAGCACCCATGGAGTTTCTTTTATTGTCCATGCAGGATGTGAATGGTCAAGCAGTGTAATATACGACTGACAGAGTAGATGAGACTGTTAGTTTTGAATTCCAGAGTAACGTTTCTGGATTTAATTCATTTGGCAACTGGTGTCCGTTGAAGGTTTCAGAGCAAGAACCTGTTAGGAGCTAAACATTTTAGAAGATCATTTTCAGCAATAGGTTAAGTCATGACTCTCAGACAGATACAGAAGTGAACCTGTGTTAAAGATTTTATTTAATTCACAAGGGAAGCTGCAGATGATATGACTGGTTTAAAAGATAATCCAAACAACAGGCATGTTTATAAAACAGGAATATTGAAATGAGTGTGAAAATGGAGGCAAAGCTGTTTTCTTCCTGCAAGTGGCAGGAAGGAAGGAGGTCAAAGTAAACCTCTATCAAACAGGAAATAATTTGCATGTCTTAATATTTTGTATTGCTATTAGTTACCTGTAACATAACAGAGTTGTAAAATACCTTAAAGGCACTGAACAGAGCTAGACATTGCATAGGTTCCACACATTTTTCTTTTCTGAAGAACATGTTGGGAGCTGAATGTTAGTAAGATCGTAGAGTGTGGAAATCTGGATTGAAGAGAAAGAAACTAGAGACATTAAGGAGGTTAGGAGACTATTGCACCTGACCAATCATACTGAAAGGTATGATTAGAATTATGATGCTGCTGGGATAGCATAAGGGGTGGACGCAAGGTACTCAACCAAGGTGGGATCTACTAAAGTTATCAATTGATTAGAAGTGGGAGATGAGAAAGGAGAGCCTGGTGGCTAATGCTTGACTGGTATTTGGGTTTCGCATATGCCTAGGTGTGTAACCTCAGGCAAATTACCTGTCCTCTTTTAGGCTTAGTTAGCTCATCTACAAAAGGGCATAACAATAGGATCTGTCTTCTAAATTAAGCAAGATAACATTTCGCCTCAGTCAGCTCCAGCTTCTATAACAAAATACCTTAGCCTGGGTGATTTAGAAACAACAAATATTTATTGCTTACAGTTCTGGATTCTGAGAAATCTTAAAAGGCTTGAGAAAAATGGGTAAATTTAGTGAGAGCAGGGAAGTTTGGGGAGCTTGAGGTTGATGATGAGAAACATGGGAAGTTGAGATATCCAATGCTGCAATGAAATTGAAGTATACGGAGGCCAGGAAGAGGCACCCGTTCTTAAACTTTGCTCATTTCAGTTACTAATGACTTTCAAGAGGCATGAATTGGGAATAGGCATGATGGGGAATTTAAGGGAGAGTCAAGAAGACAAATGAAATGAGAGCTAGCTGAGCACTGGTAAGATCAATGGAGGTTACAGAGCTCAAGATCATCTCACATAGATATAAAGGTGGGCCACATTAGAATTCATGCAGGTTTCTGGGTTTTACCATAATACATTTTTGAAAATCAGGCTCGAAAGCAGACCCAGTTTACTAATTTCAAGTGTTTCACTTAGGGGCTGAGTTCCCCCTCAAGGACAGGGCATGAAATAAGCCATAGAACTAACCATGAATGCCAGTTTTTTTTTTTTTTTTTTTCCGAGATGGAGTCTTGCTCTGTTGCCCAGGCTGGAGTGCAGTGGCGCGATCTCGGCTCACTGCAACCTCCACCTCCCAGGTCCATGAGCACCAGTTGTAGACCTCCATTTAATGTTGCAGACTAATGTCTCATGGTTCTCCCTGGAGGCCACTGACTGTTTTCTTTAGTCCTCATTTATTTTTATTTTTTCTTTAAGAAAATATAAAATAGCCACCGAAATTTTTATTGGGACATTTCACATAGAAAAGTTAGATTTGGGGCGGCTTTTGGAAAATAAGTAATTCCAGCTACTCAGGGCCTTCATTCCATTCCCGAAAGCAGTTGGTGAGATGCTGAGTCTTTCGCCCCGGGTGGTGCTTGCCCTGTCCAGTTGGCTGCAGTTCCCACTACTCCCTATTATCCTCTGAGCAAGTCTACTTTACTCGTTTTCAGTACCTGCCAGGCCCCTAAAGACATCTGTCTTTGCAACCCCTGTGCCATCCTGTGCAGTTATTGTCGAAGGTTTGGAGTTGTTTCTGCGTGGTTTCGTGTTTAAACCCTGGAAAATCCCTTTACCCTAGGTAGAGAGTATTGAAATGTATTCCCACATCTCATTATACTCATCTGAGGTGTGATAGAGTTGTTTACACCCCAATGAGAAAAACAAACATATCTATTAAATGCATTAAATTTATAGAAAAGTTAGGTAGGAGGAGAATTCTCTTGACACTTTATTCTTAACCTAAATCATAAGGAAAAGTTATTATAATTCTGCCATCTGTTCAAGTTTTTAAAGCCATTTTGGTAAACTTAATGCTAATGCAAAATACATGCCTTAGCACTAATTAACGAAAAAAATCTGTTTCATTCTTCTCAGATAATGAAAAAATATGTCAAGGACATGATTTCTTAAAGAATATCTAATTTATGGTGCTCAGGCCTTTAAACCATCCTTGTGATGTGCTCATGAGCACAACCATAAGAATAACAAAAAGTCACATCAAATACTCCCATTAGGAAAATCCCCAGACTACAAGCTTTAGACATTTACAATTGTAATTTAGATTCCTATTTCCACTTAAAGATTACTGTCCTTTCTGTCTGATATAAGGCTTTGGTATTGATTTTTGGATAGGGGAGTGGATGGTAATGGAGGGCTGAAGAACATGGGAAGTATCTGTAAGGCCAGTATTGATTTAATGTCCAAGTCCAAATACCACATTACTCCTGTAGAAACCTAATTAATTGAAATATATGTGATTTGAGTATGTTATATTAAATATTGTTGGCCGATGACTTTTCAAACCCTTTTAGTTATATTTTGTTAGAGGAATAGAGCAAGTCCAGTTATATTATATATATTTTTTGCTAATACTCCAGGTGTTTTAAACTTGCCTGATTTTCCTGCCACCACTTTCTTGTCTCTGCTGTGCCTTTGATATAGTATCTCTAATTTATGTTGGGAAAAATCATTTTATTTGGTTACAAGCCCACTCACAAATCTTCAGCACTTCATTTCTTATTAGATAAAATATAGAGTTATTAGGGTCTTTGCCACCTGTCTTTCCAGTCATAGTTCTCACCATTCATTGCAGTGGGAACTCATCACTCCAGAGAAATGATTTTACTCAAGATACTGATTAAACCTCACACAAGGGTTAGGTCTTGCTTTGGTCTGCAGGATGCCGTGACTTTTCATCTTGTTTTCTAGAATACACAAACCATTGTGTCCTAAGAAGCATTTGGACAAATGATGATGATATTGCTGAGTGTGTGCCTCTACGTGCGTCTGTGTGTGTAAAAGAGAGAAAGCAGATATGATAAAACCTTAACAGTTGAAGTAGGGTATTGCAGGTATTCATTGTACTATCTTGCAGCCAATTACAGGTTTGAGTTATTTTGAAATACAATGTTGTAAAGAAAAATAGTTGAGAATAGATGAGTCACTCACAAGTGAGTGCTGGCCAGTTTGAGGCTATATACTAATCAAATATATTTAATTCTTGGTAATATTTAGAAATTTCCTGTGCATTCTGGAGAAGGATACCACGTTTTGTCCTGGTCTTTTGTTTCACTAGTTTTTCCAGTGCTGCTCCTTGAAGCAGGACATACTGGCTGATAAGAAGGTGGATTAGTTTTCAGAAATTGTGACTTCCTTCCTTCCTTGTTTCCATAGTTAACAGTCATATAATAAGTATTGGACAGTGGGCTTTGTCTAGAGATCCAGAGAAGAACCTCAGGTAATCTCTGTCCTGGGAAGTCTACAGTATTGGAGAATACAAATGAGAAAGTCATTGACTGCAAAACAGAGAGAAAGTGTGATGGTTTGCTCTTATGTTTTTTCCATGCCATTTGCAATTTTGACTATCTATAGACATTTGATATTATATCCTTACTGGCACATTTTTATAATTGTTGCCAACTGATCACCACACTGAATACAATAAGTGATATCATTTGTTTCATTTCACATCATCCCAAATTGCTGTTCAAAAGAGTTGTTCTTAATAATTGGAAACATGCCAGAATACTTTCCATCCATATATTTTCTCCTTTTTACAATGTCGCTTCAGAATATCATGACAGATCTTCCTTTTCTGTCATTAATTGATGATATACTAATGATAGCCTTCATTGTAAGTAAAAATGTATTAATTTTGAGTCTTTTTTGGCAGTAGGTATTTTGATTTGCTCATTCGAGTGTAGAATGGAAATAAAAACTTAAAAATATAAGTAGCAATGAATACGTCAACATTCTGTGCTCTTTTGATGGTATATTACAGTAGAAACTCCATGAGGCCACAGTCTTTTTTATTATCTGTTTATTAAATAATGGTTATTTGCTCTTTCCCAGGTATAGTACCAGCTGCTGGAATAAAGGTGTCTACTACCATAATACCCTTTGAGCACATGTTTATTTCCTTCTATTTTATTTTCTTTTTGAGGCAGAGTCTCGCTGTCACCCAGGCTAGAGTGCAGTAGCATGATCATGCCTCACTGCAGCCTCGACGCCCCCATGCTCAAGTGATCCTCCCACCTCAGCCTTTCTAGTAGCCCTTGCCATTATGACCTACTAATTTTTAAATATTTTTTTAGAGACAGGGTTTTGCTATGTTGCCCAGGCTGGTCTTCAACTCCTGGATTCAAGCAATCTTCCCACTTTGGTCTCCCAAAGTTCTGGGATTACAGGTTCCTTCCGTTTGTTAGTCTCCAATATAAAGCACTGCTATTGCTTTGTCCACTTGTGTAGACTTTATTTCCTCTGCACTGATTCATCTTTGTGTTGTTTGCATCAAGTATCTAACACAGCACCTTTAACAATAGAGCTGTTGCAAAAATATTTTTTAATTAATAGATTAATATGCTTGCATTCATATTTTGTCATACAGCCACTGATTAAGTTAGGCTTATATGGAAATACTTGGCACACGTTCGGTACTGATGACCCACAATTTTTCCCCAGTTATTCTAGTTAGTTATCTTTGGAATGCATTTTCCAGAGTTAGTTGGAATTTTGGCCATTCTGGAAGTGCACAAACTGTGAAACACTATTACCTACCGTGTATTATTATGGAATAAATAACAGAGAGGCTACATCTGTCACACTGCTGTGTTTGTCACGTCTTGCACATAGTTAGCTCACAATAAATACTTGTGGAATGAAGAAGTACCAGGACTTTGACTTACAAGGAAGATTTCCATAGGTAGAAATGGGAGGGGAAAAAAAGGTACACTGTGTAGAAGAAATGGCATGAGCAGTGGCCCAGATGCTGGACAAGGATAACATCAGTTGAAAGATTAACTAGAAGTGCCTGTACTGGGTCAAGAATGATTTTAGATACACACATACACACACACACACACACACACACACAACATGCATGGGGTGTATCTTATTATGAGTCAGAAACTGGCATAACGATTCCCAAAGATACTTTTCAACACTGGAAGTACAAATATAAACTTTGGAATTGGAAAGATGAGGTTTTCAAATTTTAGGTTTTTCTCTTGAGCTGGATGATCACAGACCAGACAACTACCTATAATTATTTTTCCCTCTCCTTTTGTGCAATTGAAGCTGTCAGTATTTTTTTCTCAGGGTGGTTACGTGCTTGCATAGAAAGCCATCACTTAACAGTGGTTGATGGTAGTAGGTGTCATCATGTTCCTCACTCCCTATGTACTCCCTTCCCAGAGAGAGCCAAGGCATTCCATAAAATCAACATGATCTGTTGTAGCTTCTCTTGGGAATATATGATACTCAAGTGCTGTTGACCTAATACTTAAAAGCCTCTGGCTGTTTTTTGTGGATATAGTGTACTTTGTTGCCCACAGTAAATACAATTGGAATAGCTTAATCCAGTGAAAGCTCTTTCCCCTCGATTGCATAAGGCTCAAAAGGTATGTCTTCATAAAATCTGTGTGGGCGAAGCATATGTGAAAACCCACAAGGAAGTAATAGGGTTTGTTTGTACATCTCCCAGGGATACTTACAACCCAGGTGGGTAAAGGATGCCTGGCAATCATAATTTCAACTCTTTTGGTTTCGATCACCCACTCAGAGTTTTTGGGATTATTTGGGTTTGGTGAGGGTGGTGGGAGTTTAAAAAAATCTTGTTGAAGCAACTCATTTAGAGATTGCTGTACATATCACAATTCATCACTTAGCAGACAGCAAAACCCAGTCTCATTGTTGATTGAAAATCAGGTGATCTTTTTTTTTTCCTTCTTAAGGAATTTACCTTGGAGTCATGGGTAGTTGCAAAGCCCGAAGAAGAAAATTGTAATAAAAATGAAAAGAAGGAGATTACTTAATTATAACATGTTCCTCCAGAAATCTTTAAGATGAATGAGAAAATTTAGCAGAGCTCTTAAATGCCACTGTAATTTAGCCCCATGCCCCGGAAATTCTAAATTGTAATTGACCCTAATTATATCAATACCCACTGGTGAGAAAAGATCTGTTTTTTAGGAAGCTTTACTGCTGCTGAACTTTGCTAACAAGTCACTCATGACTTCAACAGATGTTTCCTACTTTTCTGGCCGAGGGGGTCCTTAGGAACCAACTTTCCTCTCCATTCGGCAGCAAATGATGCAATAATGCTCTTGAAGTGTCAGTATATGAGGTAAAAAAATGCGCTCCTTTAGTCATTGCTCAGACTATTTTTATCTTGCCTGTTAGCATGTTAGGATAATTTCACTAGTAAGCAACTAAAAACGTGACCCATTCTAGCTTAAGCAGACAATAGAATTTATTGGCTAGGTTGATTGGAAAGTATCTTGCTTAGCTGTAGGTGTGACTTTATCTAGTGCATGTACGGCCTCTCTTCGTCTACCTTTCTCTTTTTTTTCTCTTTCCCCCTTTTTCTCTCTCTCTCTCTACGTTTTTCTTTGATATGGTTTGGTTGTGTCCCCACCTAGATCTCACCTTGAATAACAATAATCTCCATGTGTCAAGGGCAGGGACAGGTGGAGATAATTAAATCTTGGGGACAGTTTTCCCATACTGTTCTTGTGGTAGTGAATAAGTCTCAGAAGATCTGATGGTTGTATAAATGGGAGTTTCTCTATATAAGCTCTCCTGCCTGCTGCCATGTAAGGTGTGACTTTGCTCTTCATTCACCTGCCATGATTGTGAGGCCTCCCCAGCCATGTGGAACTGTGAGTCCACTAAATCTCTTTCCTTTGTAAATTGCCCAGTCTCAGGTATGTCTTTATAAGCAGTGTGAGAACAGACTAATACACTCTCCCTCTCCCTCTTTTTCTTTCACCCTTCTCCCCTTTGTGTGTGTGTGTGTGTGTGTGTGTGTGTGTGTGTGTGTGTGTGTGTCTTGGTTGTATTTCCTTAATATTGTGCCCAGTTTCCAGAAGAATCTCAGATCATGCTTCTCATGTGGTCACTCCTGGCACTGGTACTTTCTAATTTGTCCATTCATGTCCTGTAGGAAAATGGAAAACCTCTTCTGATAACTGTTGGAAAAAAAATCCTTCATCCTTGTTGGTCCAACTTTCGTCTCTGGCTCATCTTCTGAACCAATCAAATGAACAGGGTGATGGGATTTTGCCAGTTGTCCTCGCCAGAGCTGTGGCTTATCCTTACAGCCCAAGTGATGGAATTAGCCTCCCTCAGAGCACATGGGTTTTGTGGAGGAGGAGAAGATGCTGTTTCCAAGAAAAGTGTAAATAGATACTTGGTGTGTCAAATGAGAAAAACAGAATTTTGTCTTCCAAGTTTTTTAGTAATAGTTCATTCCCCCCAACTTTTGTTTATAAAAATTGTCAGACATACGGAAAGTTTCAAGAATACAAAAACGAACACCTTGTGGGGAAGGCAAAAATTCTACCCCTGCCTTGTTAGAGTTTTTTGGCTGGACCTGAGAATTAAACTGATGTAAAACAGATTAACAGAAGAAAAGCATGCAAATATATTTAATAGAAGTTTTATGGAGCCCTCATTAGGAAATGAAGACGTACAGAAATGGCAAAACTTAGATGCTTTTATATTCAATTGACTAAAAAGATGCAATTGTGGAAAAGTAAGTGAACTCTGTAGGCAGGCTAAAGGAAGATAATAATTATTTTAACAAAGTCTCTTTGTGCAGAATTCTCCAGGTCTCACCTTTCCATCCTTGATGATAAAAATGTGACTTTCCTTCTGCTATAGAGAGGACATCTTCCGTATGGGGGTTTTATCCCTGCGTTCGGGAAGAAAAAGGGGTGAGTCATAGCACCCTTCTAGCACCTGCTGTTTTTTAAGTGCCTTTAGCTCAAAATAATCCTTATGCTAAAGTGGCATATGTAGGGGTGGCATATTCTGCCACCCTTTAACCTGAATACTAACCATTTAGGTTGAACAATTGTTAGTGTTTTTGGCACCCTATCTTAAGTGGCAGGCTATATCATTTTTCTTACTCCCTCCTGACAAAATTCTCAGAGTTTCTTCAAATGAAGATTTTAAAAGTTCAGTACTTTAGAATTCAAATGGAAACGAAATGTCATTTCCATGGTGCTGTGTCCTTCACCTGCCTTTTCTCCTTTGTTCTCTTTCTGAATAGAGCCAAGAATCATTCCATTTTCCAACAAGCTGTCTCATACACCCTAAAGGGGGAATATTATACAATTAAATGCAGGCTAGCGTTTCTCTAGCAAGGTAAATGCTTATTTCAGAGATCCCCAGTTGATCTCTTAAATGTAATTCCCTGATAATATGAAAGTTCTGAATTATGTATCACTTCATATTAGATCAGGAATATTATTTCTGAAAACAAATTTGTTATCATCAGCAAATCAGCTTTTGAAGGTTTTTGTACCAAAGAATAAACCTAGGGAGTAGATTTTGAACTCTTAGGGGGAAGAAGTAAAATTACTTTGAGGACGTTTTACAGTTTTTACAGCGAGGCAGCTTCAAATGCAGATGAAGAACCATGCACTGAAGAATGACAATTTTTAGTTCTGGTTATAAGTCATTCCTCTAGCCTGGTAAAATTCTACACTGAAGTAATGAATTCCAAACCTTACATATTCATTTTTGAGGGTGTCATGTTTTCTCCTCGAAGCCTCCATGTGCTTATTGATTAAAAATATTACTTGTAGTTCCCCTTTGCATTAAGTTGTAGCTAGTCATAACAAAAAGAGTTAACATTTCTTTACTGTGTGCTAAGCACTTCACTGAGATCCTAACTGCCTTCTTTCATTTAATTGTCACAACTCAGTGAAGTAGACACCGTTAATTTCTCTCATTTTAGAGATGAGGAAACTGAGGCATAAGATGTTATGAAACTTGCCTAAAATCAAGCAAGTGGCAAGCTATGGCACTTGGACATTAACTTATGTTACTATGAAATGCCGTTGGTTCAATTCATAAAAATTTGCCTGAATGTGACAGATTCATAATTTGAGAGCCAGAGCCTGGGCATATATGATTATTATGAACTTTAAGATAAGGTTACTGCTGTTTTTGAGCAGGAATGCCAAATGTTTAATTTTGTAAACCCAAAACATTTCATGACAGAAAAGCTTTAAAGAATATGTATCTATGTATAAGTGATTTTTAAGTTTCTCTCCTCCTCCTCCTCCTCCTTCTCCTCCTCCTCCTTCTCCTCCTCATTCTCCTTCTCCTTCTTCTCCTTCTTCTTCTCCTCCTCCTCCCTCCTCCTCCTCCCTCCTCCCTCTTTCCTCTTTCCTCTTTCCTCTTTCCTCCTTCTTTCTTCTGTTTTTAGATGCGAGGTCTTGCGATATTGCCCAGGCTGGGCACAAGTGATCCTCCTGCCTCAGATTCCCAAGTAGCTAGGATTACAGGTACACACCACCATACCCAGCTCTGAGTACTTTTTAATAGGCCTTACTTGGTAGAACAGTTTTAGGTTTATAACAAAATTTAGCAGAAGGTACAGAGTCATCCCATATACTCCCTCCCCTTCCACGTATACATATCAATATCCCCTATCAGAGTGTTACATTTGTTACAATTGATGAGCTGACACATCATTGTCACCCAAAGTCCATAGTTTCTATTAGGGTTCACTCTTAGTGATGTGTATTTGATGAGTTTGGACAATTACGTACTTACATGTAATCTACCATTAGTGTATCACACAGAGTAGTTTCAAGGCACTGAAAATCCTCTGTGTTCCACTTTTATAAGCCCTATATTGTCATTCTAACTTAAAATACGTAATCAGCTGTTTAGGAGAATCATTTTGAAAACCCAGTAAGAGAAACAGGAACATTTGGCAGGTCAAGAATTTGCTTCAACTGCAGCAGAGAGGATTGTAGACTGTGTGGAGGATGTCAATATGAAGAATGTCGATAATTTGTAATTGGTAAATTGCAACCAAAGCTGAAGAGCAAACCAATTCATGTTAAATAGGAGTAAATATAATTCAGAAAAGCTGAACGCAGAGCTTGAACTCCACTCAAGCTCTAATCCAACTGGAGACAGTTACGCTCTCACCCTTAAAATTTGTTCTGTAGGTCAGATCTGTGTTTTTTGGCAGCAGACAGAGATGTGGCTAATATTCACCTTGTGCCTCTCAGCCACCTGTTCTTCCTAATTAAAGACTCCCATTTTCTGCTCTGCTGGCCTCATAATTTGCAAATAAAATCCACAGGACATTTGATAGGAATGTTAAGAAACCTGAGAACTATTTGTTTCTAGTTTGTAAAGTGAAAGAGAGACCCTTCCCCTTCCTTCCCCTTTTCTCTCCTGCCATTTTAAGAGGAAAATTTTTCCCCTCCTTCTTCTGGAAATAAAAGAACACTGTTGAAATGGTTTGGTTTTCTTCCTTTAAAGATAACTATATCTTTATATATGTATTTATATATATACATTTGCTGGAGGTAGACTTTTTATTTTAGTATAACTGTGCTAAAAAGAATTCATTTATCTGCCTTTTATAATTTTGTTTTTCTCCACATTTCCATTTCTACCTCATTTGCCTGTATTACTGCAATGCCTTTTTACTGGTCTGCCTCATTCCATACTTCTGATCTATTTCCTAAAGCACAGCCAGGGTAAACAATATAAAAATAAACATTTTTAAGCAGAAAATTATGAAGGGAATTAAACAGTTTACTTTAGCATAAGCACAGGCAAATTAAAAAAAATATTTTTATTTTTTATATCTTTTGATTTTACAATTATTCATTGTATAAAAATGAATTTATTCCACATTTATTGTCCAATGGCTTTAGTTTTGTCACAAAGAACATACATACAGTTTTTTTCCAATTCTTCTTAATGGCCAGATAATTGTCCATTGTATGGTTACCATAGTTTCTGGATCAGTTCCCAATGTTGCTTTATATTTTTAAAAATTTTCCTGATATTAAAAATTTCTGCAATAAACATCTTTGTACATACAGTTTTGCCCACATGTGTAATTCGACTAAAATTAGAAGTTCTGGATCAAGGGCTGGGAATATCATATATATTGCTTAATTATCTTTACAAATGACTATATCATCCTCATCATCACTAGTTTCTTTTTTCAATTAACAAAAAGGTTTTTTCCCCTAATATCGTAAGTGAAAATAATGTTGTAATGAAATTGTAATGTTCAGTTAGTCACTTGTTGGTAAGGTTGATTAACTTTATGAGCTTATTGGCCATTTTGTATTTCTCCATGATAGAAGGTAATTATGAGTGATTACTTTGAATATTGAACCCTAAAGTTTAGAACTTTGATGGGATCAACTGATTCTTAGAACATTTCTAGCCTCCTTATAAGCTCAGCTTATGCTATGGACCCTCTGATAAAAGCTGTGTGCATTGATGGTTGACAATATGTATGTTAAAGGATTTTTTGCTACATTGAAATGCAAAATTATTAGCTGCAAGAAAATTAAAAGTGAGGCAACATTCAGATAATTTTAGATATAAAGTATGTTTCGGTACTGATTTATTGTGGTTATTTTCGTTATATTCATTAAATGAAGCTCATGACTTCTTGAATTCATATCCATATTCTCTATCCTAGGGGATCTCACTGCTGATACAGGCTGTATTTCTGTCTACCATAGTGGATTAGTAGCAGTTTTTACCTTTTAATTAAACAGCTGCTGCCGCTAAACACAATTTTGAATTATTTAATAGTCCATATTACTTTAGTCAATGTACACTGCTTGAATGTTTTAATTATATGAAGCTATACATTTTTTATGATACAGCTTTTCTAAAAATGCATTGACAGTAATAATTTGTTCTTTTGAGATGTCAGGAATATCTTAGCATATTTTTAAATAATGATAACTAAAATTAAAAGCCAAGCTGATCAAATATAAGATCTTTTGCTTTAAAATATAAATGTGAAACATCTAGAATTTTAAATAAAGGTCCCATTCAAGATGTTTGTAGTCTCCGTCTCATAAACAAGTAACACATGTGGTAAATACTGTTGAGCACAATTCAGAACACTCAAGATCCTAAAAATCAAACTTCTCATTGAGGCCTCAATTCAGAAATTCATTGCTTTCCCGTTTTGTGGCTTCTGTGGCAACAAAGTTTGTTTAGGCCATGTTGTCATTTGGAAGCAGAAATCAGTCAGTAAAAAGCTATTTACTGTTAATCAACATGAAATCTTGTAAAGGCTCATGATTATCTTTTTACGTTATTCTGAGTTATATTCAGAGGTATTCCTTAAATTTCTGGTTGTAATAAGTTTAAATGAATAATTTACTGCAGCTCTGAGAAATTATAGATCCTGGGAAATTATTTTTAGAAAGTGACAATGGTGTGACCTTTTATCCTTCTCTCTTTATTTAATGGAAATTCCATCCCTCCCCCCATACATCTATGTGTATATATGCGTGTGTGTATCCTATAGACTCCTAAAGCCTTTCCTTGCCATTTATAGGGAAAAATATGAAGTAAATAACTGAAGTATTGAACATTAGAATGAACAGTTGAAAATGTGTCAGATTATATTTTTAGGCTTATCACTACACCTAAACTGCCTGAGAATTGTTATGATCAGAAAAGCCACTTTTAATATACTGACTTGATGGGAACTGGTGTCTTTAACCTCAGCCTTTGATTGAATTTCTATAAGTGGTAGAAGTAAAGGAGAATGGTGTAAGACCTGTCTGAGTTTTTCAGCTATACAAACCATTTAACCGAGTGTAGATGATGGTAACGTCAGGATTCCTGGAATAAATTATTTCTGTTCTCCCTGCTGACTCTTAGAGAACATAATTTAGAGAGTACATCTGGTATTTTTTGTCTGTTCTGTGTTGACCTCACATCGATTCTTTATCTCCTTTCCTGGCTCTAAAAAACAAAAAAGTTTTTTAGAACTGGGTGTTGGAATAATATTATAAAACAATGTAAAGCATCACTTGCCACTGTCGTACCGATTATATCTTCAAAGTTTAAGAAGGTGGTTATCATTCCTCATGGTTATAGATGTTACCCTGTTCAAGATAATAGTTTCTGCTGTTGAACGGGTATCTATAGATTCAATAAGAGCCGTTGCCTCTATCTTCTTTTTTTTTTTTTTTTTTTTTTGAGAGGGAGTCTCGCTCTGTTGTCCGGGCTAGAGTGCAGTGGCCGGATCTCGGCTCACTGCAAGCTCCGCCTCCCGGGTTTACGCCATTCTCCTGCCTCAGCCTCCCGAGTAGCTGGGACTACAGGCGCCCGCCACCTCGCCCGGCTAGTTTTTTGTATTTTTTAGTAGAGACGGGGTTTCACTGTGTTAGCCAGGATGGTCTCGATCTCCTGACCTCGTGATCCGCCCGTCTCGGCCTCCCAAAGTGCTGGGATTACACGTTGTCTCTATCTTCTAAAGGGCTTCAGTAGCTTAAAGTGTGGAGCGTAAAGCATGGTGGAATTTGGTCAAAAGATGTAGCCATCTGTTGAGCTTAAAGTCGTGATTTTAAGCTCAGTCCATAGACTGAGCACAGGTCAAGCTCTCTCCATCACCTCTCCATGGCAAGTAGTTCTTGACATTACTAATTTGTCAGTAGTGTTAAATTCTCTGAAGAAACCAATTGACTGTGGGTTGTTGATGTTATTTGTTTCTTTCTTTGCCCCACTACAATGTTAGCTTTATGAGTGTGGGGATCATGTCCCTGTTGTTCAGTTGTTGAATTAATGACGATATAACATTCATTGAGTGTTAAGTCTTTTCCCATCTGTGAATACCACTTAACCAGGTAGTCATCCAAGTGAGCAAAATGAAGCTACTTAGAGGTAACCCTGTATTTCTGTTTAAATGTAGACCACCCTCCCAAAGGCAAACATTCCATTTGCTTCATATTCAGTGTTAAATGTGAGTGGCCCATATATATATATATATATATATATTTTTTTTTTTTTCAGTTTTGGACTGAATATTGACATTACAGTGATAAAATGAGAAAGCTGATTCAAGGTCATTGTGGTTCACTTGAAAATGTGCCTATCAATTCAAGTAAAGATCTAGTGGCTTGGAGATTAGACTAATATCTACTTCTCTTAGTGTGTTAATATGCTGACAAAAAGGAAGGAGATGAAGAAGCTTGAGGAGGTGTTCATGTGTGTGTGTGTGTGTGTGTGTGTGAACATACGTGTTTGAGGAGGAAGGACTGAAAGCAGTGTGTGTGTGTGTGTGTGTATATATATATATATATGAACATACATGTTTGTATGAGGAGGAAGGACTGAAAGCAGTGCTGTCTAATAGAGTTTTCAGCCATTATGACCATCTTCTAACCAACAGAAAGAATGAAAGAAGAAGGGACAAAAGCAGTCAATTTGAGATTGGAAGATGTGGTCTTTATTTCGGGGAACCATGTGCTCAGCTAAAATAAAGAGTATAGTTACTGATGGGAAGAGGTGAAGAGGTTTTAAGAGTTACCTAAACAGTTAACTTTGCCTGAAGTACCTGTTCTCTGCAAGGCATTGTTCTAAGTGTTGAAGCTATAGATAGTAGTGAAGAAGGAAATGTAAGTTATCTCATGAAGATTACATGGATTCTGGAGAAGTGAGCATACATACACATGAATATACAACATGCCTGGAAATAATATGTACTTTGCAGAAAAATAAGGACCCAAATGGGTTTTGTGAAAATGTTAATGAAAAAAGGATGTAAGTATGTACTGAGAAACGGTTTGGGGTGAAACATATAGGGTTTGAAGCCAACATGAAATATTATAGGATTTTAAAAAAATTTCCTTTGAAAATAAGTAAAATATCAATTTTATTTGAAATACACAGCTACAGATAAAAATCTATTTAATACCATATGATGCTGTAAGATTGTTTTTGTTAACATCCTGAAGTATACATTCTTATTCATACTGGAGAAGCTGGGAAGAAATAAAATGTGAAAGATGTACATATTTTTAGTTACCCAATATTAATAATGGCCTAAATCAATGAAGTTTTAGTATAATTACATACACACCCTGTTTTTATAATGACTACCTTGTGATTTTCATTTTCCTAACCAATAATTGTGATTAGTCATTTGATTGTTACCACAATTTTTCTCTACCTAGGAGCTAAAGAACATATTAAAATCTTTGGAAACTTAGGTAAATTACTGCAATGAATTACAAAATTACTAGAGGTGATGATGATCAAGAGAATAATAAAGAGTAATTAGAGTAAGCTCTACTTCTTCCTCTTTTACAGCAGTCCCTTTGTTCTTAGAGTAAAATTAAAAAACAGAAGCAAGATAAACTAACTCCTACTTAGTCATGAATATAACTCATCTCTTCTCTCTTTGTATGTAGGAATAGGCGGTACCTATCTGGGAATGGGTCCACAGAAACAGCATATTTAACTCTTTCCAGGCAATTCTCTGACATTTCAGAACTTGTTTCTGTACCATTTATCTCTTTGCCTCTATCCCCACCTGTAATCTGTTGCTTTTCTCTTTCTTTCAACCCTTACAGAAAAAGAGCAAAAAAACCTACAGATTAATAGGAGGATAGTACCTTTATATAGAAATAGTTTCTTGGCCCATTGTAATAAATGCATGTAAATAAATGTATTGTTTTCATACTCATGAGCATGCTTATTAATGGAAAATTAGGGGACAGTAGTTAAAATTCCTAGAAAATTGAAGATTTTTAATATAAATTTGACTGAAAACATGGAGGAGAAGGAATGCTCTTTAGAATGGGTCTGTATATCCAATCTTATTTGATAAATTTTCTGGTGTTTTGTTTGTGATCCCTATTAGGTTTCTTTGGCATCTAATAAACAATGATAATTCCCTTGATACTATCTTAGGAAATTATGACAGAATTTAGGAAGAAGTTTCAGGGGAGTCTTTTAAGAAACCAAATCCACAGAGAAATAAATATGTCTTTCAACTTCTTCAGTGAACTGATTCCCCATTCCACTGCCATTCCCTAAAAACTGTTGCAAGTGCATTCCTAGTGTTAGTATTTAAAAGGTACTCACTGTGATTAGTTTGCATAAAGGAACATTTACTTCTAAATTCTTACAAATCTGTTTTTATTAACAAGTCCCCTTAAGTTCTGAAATAGTTTCCTTAATTCTTCTTGTGTGAGAAATCCGTGGCATATTTTAATCACATTAAACATCTTTTTTTTCCCTCCAGAAGAAATGATTTATTCCTTATTTGCTGGTTTATTTCAAAGCAGGTACAGCTCTTGGATCTGAGGGTTGCTAATAGGTTTTGAAGCTAACTGCAAAGTCATCAGCATTCTACTTCCTGCTATCTGCCAGCTGTTTAGGACTTTGTCTCCACAAACAAAGGAGTGCAGGCTGAACCCTCCTTTCCCATCCCAGTTATTGCAGAACAGGCTTCTCTTCCAAGTCCTCTGCATTTATCATCCCTCTTCCTTCTCTTTCTTTGTTCTATGGCATTTGAATTGTATAAAAATGAAATTATACTTGGACCAAGGCAAAGTGCTCTTTTATGAGATAGTTTATTTGTGCTTCCATGATGATTTTTCTCGTTATGTGTGAGCTCAAACAACAGAACACATTCCTATTGAAATTAAGGGTCATAATCCTGATATTGAAGTCTTCATTAGGTGCTTTGCATCCTCTGTAGCATATGTTGTAGTTTGATCTGCTCTGATGATGGAATTTTAAGGTTTTGTTACCAGTTTATTTATT
Organism: Theropithecus gelada; assembly: GCF_003255815.1. Taxonomy (NCBI): domain Eukaryota; kingdom Metazoa; phylum Chordata; class Mammalia; order Primates; family Cercopithecidae; genus Theropithecus; species Theropithecus gelada. Next base: position 79,889,451 of record NC_037669.1, read on the forward strand.
TTAAATTGCAAGCTGTAGCTTAATAGCTACATAACTGGCCCTTAATAGGTATCAGGAACAGAAATATAAATTTGAAGCTAAGCCTTTTTCCCCATTCTCTCCTACTAATGCTCTGATTTTCTATTAGAAGAATCAGAAAGCAGTCCAATGGCTTTTGTTGACTGGAACCCATTTTATAGTTTCCAATAACTGTAGCTGTCTCTGTCCTGCTGTGGTAGAGCAATACATATTGATACTGAACACCTAACTTGATGAACAAGAATGAATAATTATTATGCCATTGGCTTGTTTACATTGTATTACATAATTTTTACAATTTTTTTCATGTTGTTTTATTTAATCCCATGAGAGCAGTCCTGTGAGTTTGCTCTGTCATTTGCTAATATTCCCATTTTCTCTATGAGAAACTGAAACTTAAGGAGGTGAACTGACCAACTTGTAGTCATAAGGCCAAAAAGAGGGAGAGTAGAATAGAGAACCAAGGTCTCAACTTCTTAGGTGTTGTATCTATAGATTTGACTTCCCTTCTTGAGTCTAAATTAAAATCAGTTCATCTAAGTCTATTAGTAAGGTAGTCTTTGATTTTCTTAAGTATTTAATCTTATTATGAATTAAATGAGAATTGGGCAAGGATGAGCTTTGTGGATCATTTTACTTTAAATATAGTTAAATCTGCGTGTGTTTGCATGCTTTAGGGAAACTTTTGCTTATCAGAAATCCAATGGAGATCCTAGGAACTCTACAGCCTCTTCACTTATTTTTCATGCCCAAAATAAAAAGATTCTGGTTTTTTGTTTGTTTGCTTTATGAGTTGTGGTCTGTTGCCCAGGCTGTAATGCAGTGCTATGACCATAGTTCACTGCAGCCTTGAACTCCTGGGCATAAACCATACTCCTGCCTCAGCCCCCTGAGTAGCTAGGACTACAGGTATGTGCCACCATGCCCAGCCAAGTTTTTTATTTTTTAAAAGCCTGGGGTCCCCTTATGTTGCCCAGGGTGCTCTCAAATTGCTGGGCTCACCCAATCCTCCCATCTTAGCCTCCCAAGTCAAGTTAGTGGGACTACAGACATAAGCCTCTGCACCCGCCAAAAAGATCCTTTCAAAAAGAAGTACATTCAACTATCAAATTTTCAGAACAAAGCAGAAACAAGTATATAGCTTCCCTCTTTTTCGATCTTCCCATTTCAAAATGCAAATATGTGCAAAAGAAAAAATGAAGGGCAAAAACTCTGGAAACAGGCTTTGCAAAAATAACTCTCAAGTTTATTTGACCTTTTGCTCACAAATACTCATGGCTGGAATGGCTGCAGTGTGCAACAGACCTGGGCTAAGTATATACATTCTTAGAAAAATGCCAGGGATGTTCCTAAATATTTTCTTCAATTATCTATGGAACTCCTTGGGCCATGTTTTAGAAAATGGTTTTAATTTTCTTTGCGGGATTATCATAATTGAAAAGGTCACAGGAATCAGCTCCATTCCTAATGCATTTGTACTTGCCAAAGCTCAGTCACAGGGAATCTTTCTGGTTTTCATATTCAATACTTTTCTTTTTGCTTTGTTGTATGATAAGGCAGAAAAAAAGGATTGGCATGAAGGGGAAGTGAATCTGGTGCCAACTTTTTTTTGTTGTTCCTCAGCTCTGATCTTTGCTTTCCCTGAGCCTTGTCATCTGTCAGGAAAAGGAAGAGTGCCACTACACTACGGGTTTGAAAAATGAATCGATCATTCTATACTTTCAGAAAACATAGTCAGTAATCTTTAAAGTACCATTCTCATGTAGGCGATAGCTTCAAGGTTCCAGCATAACATATGCATAGTGAAATGTTTTAACCTTTTATTTTATGCTTTTCAACATTTTAGAAAGCATCTTTTCTGTTCATTTTCCATGATGCTAAACCGTGACTTTTTTTTTTTTTTTGCGCTTATTACAACTACTTGAATGGTATAAATTTCTTAAGATAATAAAACTATGGCTTTCTTTTATTTCATTTTTAGATAGGATAGTTTTAAAATGTTTAATATTATTAAATATCGCTAAGGTAGAGTAAGTACAGTAGCCATTCACCTATACTGTACATTAATCCTTAAGGGCTTTATTATCTGACATTTTATGACTTGGTTTAGTTCTGGAAAAAAACCTGAGGAACTCATTAAGAAAGGGAGGGGGTGTCCAATAACGTTTGTATTTGTTACTGATACATAAATTCTTTTTTTTTGATATGGAGTCTCACTTGGTGCCAGGCTGGAGTGCAGTGGCACGATCTCGGATCACTGCCACCTCTGCCTCCAAGGTTCAAGCGATTCTCCTGCCTCAGCCTCCAGAGTATCTGGGGTTACAGGCATGCACCACCATGCCTGGCTAATTTTTAAACAATTATTTTTAGTAGAGATGAAGTTTCACCATGTTAGCCAGGCTAGTCTCAAACTCCTGACCTCAGGTGATCCACCTGCCTCGGCCTCCCACAGTACTGGGATTACAGGCATGAGCCACTGCACCCGGCCCACAAATTCTTAATTTCTACCTGCCTCTAACCATCTGCCTCTCCCAGAAAAACTCAATATTTTCAAAGCCAGAGTTTTTCCTAAAATAATAGGTGGAGACATCTTCAATTTTTATGTGGGTAATTACATTAGGCACCAAGAAGCAACAACAGTGGAAAACTGCAAACTGAATGCAAGGATGGGGCAGTTTGTTAATTTGGGGGCAATGAAGCGCTTTGTGGAATCAAGTACAATCTTGTGATCTTGGGTAGCCTGCCTCACTGTGGTCAAACATAAAACAGGAATAAAAGTTTCTATTTCATAGGATTCAAAGAGGATTAAACAAGATAGTTTATGTGAAGACATTCATCAAGGTCCCTGTCTTCTGATAATTAAACATGAATTCAGTGTGGACCCTGTTCATGTCACTGGGACGTAAACTGAAAGGAGTTAGCTAGGAGGCTGTTAGTGTTCACTTGGTATGTTTCACTTGAACCTGTTCCAGACACAACACACCAGAGTAAGTGTAAATATAGGCATTTCTCAACTGGTTTAGGTCATGTAGGAAATAGTTGCTATCATCAGATTAACCAAAAAAAAAAAAAAAAATTGAAAAACAAAACCTGTTAATAGTCACAATTTGTAAGGATATGGAGAAATACACAGTTCCATACCCTGGGAAGCCTGTCTATGCATACCTTTCAACCTAGTAATTCTATTTTTGAAAAGTCTTGGTGCTTTTTCATAAAGAAATATATTCAAGGATTTGTAAGAGTGAAAATGGAGTATCAATATATTTTAGTCAACATGGGAATGATTAATAAATTTTGGTATATCCAAAGTATGGAATCCTAGTACTTCAAAAGTATGAGGTATGTTCCTTATCTGGGACTGTCTATCTCTGAGATACATGGTTAATTGAAGGGAGAAGTTTATAAAACCTTATGATTCTACGTATGCATGAGACTCCTACCCAAACACAAAGCTTGTATGTGTGCATATGTAGCTAAATGCATAGAAAAAGATCTGAAACTGATAATAAAGATTGCTTTTGGGGAGGAAAGTGGATTAAAAGGAGTAATGAGTGAGTTTTTATACTTTTCTCTGTGGTTTGATTTTTTTACAGTGAGAATATTTTCACATATTACTGTATAACTAAAAAAGGAAATAAAACAATTGCCTTGCAAAACAAGACAGTAGCATCTAACAGATGGATACATGAACATATACATTCACAAAGAAAGGCAACTGGTCTCTAAAAAATATGTGAATATGAACTACTGCTTACAGAAATTATTCAGTAGAAAAACCCATTGTGCCACAGCACTTCAGTCTTCAGCGATGATTACCTTGAAATTTTAACAGTGTTTAAGACTGTTTAAGAAAAATTCTACTGGGGATAGAATGGAAGGGTAGTAGTGGGGACTGGAAGCAAACTGGGAGTTGAAGGGTACTGTTGGCTTGCTTCATCATTCCTTTATTTATTTGATTATTTCATTCAACATTTTCTGAGGAGCAAGGCTCTGGGAACACAGACCCAAACGAGATGCTATCTTTGTCCTTAAGGGCCTCATCCAGTATGTACTGTACACATAGAAAGTAAATTACTATTTATTGTTACAATCACAGGAATTAAAGCATGGACCCAGCAAGGTCAAACCACTTAAAATGATGGAATTGATTTGAAAATGAGGTACTATTCATGGAAATGGAAGGCTTTCTGAAAGAAGTTGCATTCAACTTGGATCTTGAAAGATAGAGAAGATGCATTTGGGCAGACAGCAGACTCATGGGTCTTGAGGTATGAGAACTACGTGCAGCAGAAGATTACGTCTGGGGAGTTATAAGCAGACCCAGATAGCCAGAGGCAAAATACAAGAAGTCCTGGGGTTTTTTTTAGCAAAAGGAGCTCTCGTCTAACAATACCCTATGAACACGGGAGCCAACTGAAAGCTCTAGTGATAAAGTGACCTTTATTTTTTAAATTCAAACAGCGGGAGGATCTCCGTTGTGAGTTTTTGCTTTTTGCTTCTATTTATTGAACCTTCCTGTGAGAACCAACCTGTTTATGAAACATACTACACCCTGTTTAATCAAAGCAAGCATGACAACTCTCTTTCTGTTGTGATGTTTTTCAGGCTTCCCTTTATAAAATTGGCATCACACTGGGCCCCACTTACCATTTAGATCATGTAACAGTAGACTGATAATGGTGTTGCTATGTATGTTCACACTCAGGTTAAGTATGAGTCTGTATACAATGTTTCCTTCTTGAGTTTCTCAAACGTCTGGGAAGGAAAAGCATAGATATGGCCGGGCACGGTGGCTCACGCCTGTAATCCCAGCACTTTGGGGGCTGAGGCAGGCAGATCACGAGGGCAGGAGTTCGAGACCAGACTGACCACCATGGTGAAACCCCATCTCTACTAAAAAAATACAAAAATTAGCTGGGCTTAGTGTCAGGTGCCTGTAGTCCCAGCTACTCGGGAGGTTGAGGCAGGAGAATCATTTGAACCTGGGAGGCGGAGATTGCAGTGAGCCAAGACCAAGCCATTGCACTCTAGCCTGGGTGACAGAGTGAGACTCTGTCTCAAAAAAAAAAAAAAAAAAAAAAAAAGCAGAGATATTTAAAAATGCATAGAATCTCCTTAACAGAGAAGGGTTTTGGCCATTGTTGAAAAATGTAATATCCCATGTTTTAGTTGTTTTTGGAGAGAGGAAGATGGGAAAGGACCTTCGAAATGATGTTTGAGTTTGGATGTAATTTTTGAATCTCTCTCTTATTCCATGTAACACTGAGAAGTTACACCTTGTTAAAAACTGCTCCTGACACTCTTGGGTCCTCTACATAGCCCCAGGGTAAATTTGTACTTGGGAAAGTAGGTATACTAACTACAGTTATCCTCGAATGTGATATTAAACCATCAGTATTAAACAACATCTCAGAGAAGGATTAAAGCCTACCAGTCAATGTCCTATCACTAATACTTTTGTGTTTCTCCTGAGATACATAATGAAGCAAGCTCTGAAGGTGACATCCAAACAAAGGCCGGGGAATGTAAGCTCAGTTTGGATCTTTGAGATTAAGAAGAGCTATCTCTTCTTCACAGACTTATAGGTCAATGGGAAAACCTTCAAAATCAATTCTTTCAGCAGCCAGGAACATCTGAAAGGAAATCAAAACTTGCTTATTATGCTGACATGGTTTAACACCAGCTGAGACTCTTAGAAATGAATTTTAAAATCTAAGCTCTGGCAACAATACATTTAGCAAAATCTCCTGCTCAAGATATAGCAATCATAAACTGTCATATTCGTTATATATAAGCCAACAATTATCTTATATATTTGGTATCAGAATAATGAAATAAAGACTGTGTGTGTATATACACATAATGTATATGGATATATTGAATGTAATTCAGAGAAAACTCACAGGTATTAATTCATTAATTGTGTTAATATGTGTAAGTAGTTATTCATTATGTTGACATATGTTTAATTCAAGTGAAGTCCATTAGTATTAATTATTCATTAATACTACAGATATATACATGTAAGGATAATTTCACTTTCCAAGGCATTATTATTATTTTGTTGTTCATGTACTATGTACACAGCTTTAATTGTCTGGTCTGATTCAAAGGATTTGTTTAATGTGTCATCACTGGAATCCTACTTTTATGCTAGGCACTATCGTAGGCACAGGAAGCATGCAAGTGAACTGGACAGACAAGGTCCCAGTGATCTCAGAGCATGTATTCTAGTATGAGGAGGATACTGACAATAAATGACTTGTGTGTTAGTCTGTTCTCATGCTGCTAATAAAGATGTACCTGAGACGTGGTAATTTATAAAGGAAGGAGGTTTAATGGATTCACAGTTCCACATGGTTGGGGAGACACCACACTCATGGTGGAAGATAAAGGTGCAAAGGCACATCTTACATGGCGGCAGGCAAGAGGGGCATGTACAGGGGGACTCCCCTTCATAAAATCATCAGATCTTGTGAGATTTACTATCACGAGAACAGCATGGGAAAGACCTGCCCCCGTGACTCAATTACCTGCCACCGGGTCCCTCCCATGACACATGGGAATCATGGGAGCTACAATTCAAGATGAGATTTGAGTGGGAGCACAGCCAAACCATAGCTTATGTTTCAAAAAGGCTTAAGAAAAAAGACGATTTCAAAAATTAATAAGGCTTATGAAGAAAGAACAATGAAAGAAAGTAGGAGGTAGAGTGGGAAGGGTGCAGAGGGGTGGGCAGGAGGAGAGTGGGGAGGGAAGATGCCTTAGGTAGCATGGCGGAGGAGGCCCTCTCTGAGGAGTGTGTTGGAGTGGACACCTGAAGGAGAAGGAGCCAACACTGGGCATATATGGCACATCTTGGGGAGGAACCCTCTAAGGCTGAAAAGAACCTGTCTGAAGGCTCTATGGCAGCAAAGGGCTCAGCATGGTGAAGGCACGGGTTGGCTGTTACAGCTGTTTGGCAGTTAGTGGACAAAGCTGGGTACTGGATAAAATCAAGGATTTCCAGTCATCAGTCAGATCATAAAGTACCTTTTGAGCCATACAGGTTCTTAAGATTTTACCCTCTAAGTTCAATCAGGAGTCATTGGGGATTTAACAGTTTTTTATTATAAAAATTTTATATAGATACAAAAATAGAAAAGTATAGTGACTCCTGATGTACCTATTGCCGAGTTTCAATGATTATCAGCTCATGGTTTATTTCACCTATCCCTTCTCTCCAACTGCGCCCCTCTCCAGTCACCACCACCGCACAGTGTTATTTGAAGGAGACATGGTGTCATTTGTCACCACAGATCTCTAGAACATCAGAACTCTTTTTAAAACCATAGCCATAGTATCATTATCACTAGTAAAAGTTTACAGTGATTCCTTAGTATCATCACATATCTAGTCTCATTTGGAATTTTATGCAGAGAGTGATATTATTAAATTTGCAGCTTTGAAAAGAGATCTCTGTTGTATATGACATGGCTTTAGAGGGGCAGGAGTGGAAGCTGGGAGATCACTCAGGCCTCCTTGTGTTTAGCAAAGAGTGTGGTCAGAACAAGGGCACTTATGATGGAGATGGAGATAAGATGTTAGCTTTGGGATATGCCTGGAGGCAGAACTGACTTGCTGATCACTACTGAGTTTGGCCCAGGAAACCCAGCGAATGTGGCACACTAATAATTGAGAGGGAGAAGACTTGAGGAGGAACTCTTGAGGGTTGGACGAGAAAACTAAGAATTCCATTTAATTTCATCTCCAAAAATGGAAAATCCTTAAAATCAGCCTTAAATAGGAAAAGAGAAGACAAATGATAATATGCATCCATATGTACCAAGACTTCCCTTCAGTCCTGCTCAATGATATATGTTAAGGGGGATATGATAATGGAAGAAATTGCTTCCGTTCTTAAAAAATCTCCTAGGTTTACTTGAGATCTGTTTAGATCCGCTCAAGAGAAGCCTTTCACTGAGTCTGCTTTGAAAGATGAGTAAATCTGAAAAGTCTGGCTGTGCAAAAACACCTCCATCACCCTACCATGGATAGAGTGACCTTATTTTTCCCAACTTGAAATCTGATGCAGGACTTGAAAAATGAGAGTGTTCTTACAGGGACAGCGTGCATGAACAAATGACATCAGGGCTGGCTTGAAAAATAACATGGCGCATAACATATTTACCCCAAGTTCCTATATAAGAATGAACTGAAGACACTTGTCTTTGAGTTGGTGTGACATCTATTATTGGCATGTATGAGTTAATGGATGATTGTTGCTCATGGTTATCTGCTCCAGAAAAAGTGCCCCCTTCCCTCCTTATTTTCTGCTTCCTGTCTCCTGGAAGCCTCAGCCCTATGTTTAAGGCCTTCAATTGATTAAATCAGGTCCACTCAGGATAATCTCCCTAATTTAAAGTCAAATGATTAGAGACTTGAATTACATCTGCAAAATCCTTTCACAGGAACACCTAGATTAGTATGTAATTGAGTAAGTGGGAACTATAGCCTCGCCAATTTTACACGTCAATGTCCTCATCTATTTCACAGGGATAATAATAATACTTTACTGATAGGCTTGTTTGGGGGAATTAAAGGAGTTAAGGCATGTAAAGCACTTGACACATAATATGTGCTCAGTAAGGATTAGTTACTCTATAAAGCAGGAAAGCATTAAATGGCTGCCTTGTGGTAACAAGGAGGATCTGTCAAAACTAGATGGTGTCTTGTTCAGTGATAGAAGCTAGATAAAAAAGAGTGCCACATACATAAAGTGTGGAAACTGTCAAAGTTCACCCATGGTGCTAGAAGTCAGGATGTTAGTTACCCTTGAGGAGGAGGTACCTGGAAGGCTGTGGCAGGTAGGCTCTGAGGTGTTGATAATACTGTATTTCTGGATCTGGGCGTTGGTTACATGAAAGTGTTCAGATTGTAAAGTAATTGATTGAATTTATATGTATATGTGTGTCAGTTATACTTAAATAAAAACTTAAGTACTGGATGATAGATACCAACTTCTGTCGGATGTATGTGTGCTTCTGTGTGTGTATGTGTGTATGTGTACACACATACACACATATATACACACATGTATATCTGCAAAGAAGGAGAGTAATATATCTGCAAAGAAGGAGAAAAATTTTTCCTCCCATTTCACAAATATGAGCATGGCTCAGAGGCAAGATGGGAGAGGAACTTTATTGGCATATTTGACCAAACCTCATAAGATTATTTTATTTCCGGGTTGTTGCCACTACCATGTCTGCTCAAATTGGAATGGTTATTGAAATATTTTGAGGCCAGGAGTGGTGGCTCATGCCTGCAATCCCAGCACTTTGGGAGGTCAAGGAGGGCAGATCACTTGAGGCCAAAAGTTCGAGACCAGCCTGGCCAACATGGCAAAACCTCGTCTCTACCAAAAATCCAAAAATTAGCCAGGCGTGGTGGTTTGTGGCTGTAATCCCAGCTACTTAGGAGGCTGAGGCAGGAGAATTGCTTGAACTCAGGATGGGGAGGTCATAGTCAGCAAAGATCATGCCACTGCACTCTATCCTGAGCAGACAGAGTGAGACTCAATCTCAAAAACCACAAATAAACAAAAATAATAACATTTTGAGAATTCTTTGGACAAAAAGGCATTCTACTCATAAGGCTACTAACTCAGAGACCAGAGCAACTGAGTTTTCCCCGATGTCCTGAACTTTTCTTTTCAAGACCAGTGAATTGTATCCATTTCAAAACTGAGATGAAGTGAGCTTATGTGTTCATTATTTGTTTGTCTATGCTATCTGCGATTTTTAAAAATAAGGTAGTCTAGGAAAGTGATTTTTTTTTCTGGAAAGTCTTTACACCAGAGCAATATGATCAGATAATGTTATTTTTAAAGTGTAAATAAGAAATTATAATGTCATCTTACAACTTCCGTGAGCATTTATAGTAGTTCCAGGTATTCACTTGGATACCAAATCTATTTTTAGGATATGAAATAAAGTGTTGCATTTTCTCTTATTATTTGACTGTGAATGATGTGATTTTATATTTAGATTAGTGGATCCCATAAAACTTTCTGCAGTGAAGGACATGCTCTATTATCTGGGCTGTCCAATATGGCAGCCAGTGGCCACATGTGGCTCTTGCAAGCAAGAAATGTGGTGGTATGAACGGAGGAACCAAAATGTTCATATTGTTTAATTTTAATATATTTAAATTTGGCTACATGTGGCTAGTGGCCACGGTATAGAACAATGAGATTTGAAATCTTAAGTAAAATATGGTATTTGGCATAGAGGTGAGTGGCTGATTACGCTTAATTCTTGTTTTCTTTTTTAGAGATAGGGTCTTGTGCTGTTGGCCAGGCTGGAGTGCAGTGGCACAATCATAGCTCACTGCAGCCTCAAAGTCTTGGGCTCAAGCTGTCCTGCCACAGCCTCTTGAGAAGCTGGGATTATAGGCATGCGTCACCATGCCCGGCTAACTTTAAAAAAGTCCTTTTGGAGATAGGGTCTTGCTATGTCACCCAAGCCAGTCTTCAATGCCTGGCCACGATCCTCTCACCTTGGCCTCCCACAGTGCTGGGATTATAAGTAAGTGTGAGCCACAGCGTTCAGCCTCTTAATTATTTTCTTAGAAACTCTCCAAAGTTCATCTACATATTGTTTTTTTCTCAGCCCAGTTACTCTGGGTTTTCCCTGATAGGCAAGTCACCTTCTAAAGACAGAAGGTTCTGAATCACGTGATAAAAATATCTACTTTTATACTTTTACTGTGTTCACCTGTTTCTTAATTTCCTTAATCCCTGGGCACTGTTGCTCTTCTCCCATCTTGGGTAATGGCTTGCTTTGCTTTGCTTTTTTCTTTGCTTTTCTTTTCTTTCTTTCTTTTTTTTTTTTTTGAGATGGTGTCTCACTCACTTTGTTGCTCAAGCTGGAGTGCAGTGGCGCAAGCTTGGCTCACTGCAACCTCCGCCTCCCTGATTCAAGTGATTCTCCTGCCTCAGCCTCCCAAGCAGCTGGGATTACAGATGCTCACCACCACACCTGGCTAATTTTTGTATTTTTAGTAGAGGCAGGGTTTCACCATGCTGCCCAGGCTGGTCTCAAACTCCTGGCCTCAAGTAATCTGCCCACCTTAGCCTCCCAAAGTACTGGGATTACAGGCATGAGCCACTGCAACTGGCCAGGTAATGGCTTTCTTGAGGGCAGTGTCCCTGAGTTTCTGTAACATAGTAAGAAGTCAGTAAGCAGTTCGTACATATGCTGGGTTATTAATATGTGGGTCAGGAGGGAGTGATGTGTCACTCAAGAATGTGAGGCTCCATTCTGACATTTCTCAAATCTCACCTCTGCCACGTAGTGGCTCTGCAACTTCAGCAACTTCCTTGCCCTTTACAGGTGTTTCTTCATCTCTAAAATCAGTAATGTTCTATGTATTTTATAGAACTATTGTGGAGATTAAATAATAACAGGAAAATTTATGGGGTGCTTATGTAGGTAACCAGTCCCCTTCATTCTGCAGACACAATGACTTAAGCTTAGAGACCAGGAGTGGCTTTTTTCAAGTAAAAAAACAGGTTGTAAGATATTTTTTTTTTTTTTTTT
>NC_037669.1:79901147-79947587 GCF_003255815.1 Theropithecus gelada
TTCACGCCATTCTCCTGCCTCAGCCTCCCGAGTAGCTGGGACTACAGGCGCCTGCCACCACACTCGGCTAATTTTTTGTATTTTTAGTAGAGACGGAATTTCACCGTGGTCTCCATCTCCTGACCTTGTTATCCGCCAGCCTCAGCCTCCCAAAGTGCTGGGATTACAGGTGTGAGCCACCGCGCCTGGCCAGAATATTTTTAAACATGCTATAAATTGACCTTTGTACCTAAAAGTCATAGCATTATTCAGTCCTCTAATTTCCCTGTGAGGTGTTTGTTATTTGTCTCATTTTATGCATGTAGAAACTTAGGTTTAGAAAAGCTGAGAAGTGGTAGGGCTGGGATTTGAACCTGGGCAATCTCCATCCAGAGCCATGGGTGTGGGTTTTATTTCTTTTAATTTTATCTTTTTAGTAGATATAATTCACATACCAAAAAAAATCACCATTTGAAAGTATGCAATTCAGTGGCTTTTTAAGTGTATTCCCAAGGTCATACAATCATAACTACTCCTGTATATTAATAGCTCCAGAACATTTTCATCTTCCCAAAAGAAAGCCCTGTGCTGGTTAAGAAGTCACCCCCATTCTCCTGTGCTTAATGTTCCTGGCAACCACTCATCTTCTTTGCTGTCTCTACGGATTTGTTTATTCTGGACATTTTGCATAACTGGGATCAATACAGCACATCAGGGCTAGTGGTTTCATGCCTTTATACTCCTTCTAGTAATGAGATAAAGGTCTGCCGTACAGTGGGAGTTCAAAAATTAAAAGCTTGTATTATTGTTGCTGTTGCCATTATGAAGGACAGTCTGGAGTGACGTGGTCATCTGTTTTATTGTTTATTGTAAGGCAAGAGGCTTGGAGGAAAAAGTTAAATGGTAGTAAAAGAAAAAGGAAACCTAACGGGTCTCGCTCTTGCAACTATCTCCACCTCTCCTGCAGTTCTTAAAAAATGTCCAATAACTGCTTTTTAAAATGGCTCACTTTTTGATAAAACCTATCAAGAAAAGGAAGCAGAAATGAAGAACAATCATTAACCCCCAAACAGCTCTGTATGAGTGTCAGTACAGCATTCCAGAAATTCTTGGAGTTGGAAGCCATGTGAGGAATCAGTCACTTTCATTCTGTAGACGAGATGACATAAGCTTAGAGACCATAAATGGCTCTTCCCAAATCAGAGCACTGATTGATATCTAATACTTGTTTTTATCCAATGGCCTTATAAGAATATTTTTCAACAATGATCCATGGTTTACCTCATTGGAGGTAAGTGTGGTATAGATTAAATCAGTGTTCGTTGATTGTTCATTTCAGCCATGTTCTTCCTTCTTCCAGGAAATCAGTGAACAGAAGTACCTGAAAAAAACAAAACAAAACAAAACAAAACAAAAAAACAGGTGTCACAAAATTTGAAGACAGCCCTCACATTCCAAGAGAAATGTAAATAATGAAAACATAACACACTTGAATCAAGCTATTTAGCTGGCAAGAGTCAGGAAACTTTCATTTCCTCACTTCCTCTGACTTGGGTAATGAAAATATTTTCAGGGGTGGGATGGTGGTCCTTTGGGGACTCCCACCTCACTCGTAGACAGAGTTAAGGTATTAGAGTTCTGAAATGCATGCCAAAAAATCTAATAATGTATGAAACAGGCAAAGATGTTCATTTTATTAAGAATCTTGGTAAATGTCGTTTTCCAGAGCCGGTGCAGTTCTGTGAAACTGGTGGGGAGAGGTTAGGGACTCCTTTGAATCAGCAGTGGTCACAGCTCATTGCCCCAGCCCATCTTTCTAATATGTGTTAGGTTATGTGGTTTAGGCCAGGAAGAAAGCTTACTTTGGCTTTATTCCATTATACAAATGGGGAGAATTTTGATTTGCTACATACCTCTGAGCCCTTGTAGATTTTCCCATCATCCTAACTGCTAGTTTATTGAGATTAAGTGCTTTCTTATGTCAGTGCATGGAAATGACTTTTGATTTTTCTTTAAATTAAAATTGATTCATTTACTACGTTAGGTAGATAGATGTTCTAGCCAGAGGAGAAGATAACGGCTCACATTCACATAGAGAAATGGCGTGACAATAGAGACAAGATGGGATATCAGTGTCCACAGATAGATGCATGCTCCAAAACCAGCAGTTCTCAAGGCCAAAGGGCTGTATGATTATTTGCTTCTCATTCTTATCCCTAAACACATGCACATGCCCCCATAAGTCCCCTTCCTGAATCTCCCTCCTTTCTCTGTATCTTGCCTCGAGAGACAACCAACTGTTGTTTTCCCTCCATACTTCCTTTCAGCCTGGATGCTTTCCCAGTTTTTCATTTTCCCAAAGTGCTTTAATCCTGCAATCATTGTGTGCAGCAGACAAAGTAAAGGCTTAGGGTAAAGGAGAGGGATTACAGAATTTGTTAGTATAGTGCAGACAGTGTTTTTGGTTTTTGGTTTTTGATTTTTTTTTTTGAGATGGAGTTTCACTCTTGTTGCCCAGGCTGAAGTGCAATGGCGCAATCTCGGCTCACCGCAACCTCCACATCCTGGGTTCAAGCGATTCTCCTGCCTCAGCCTCCTGAATAGCTGGGATGACAGGCATGCACCACTATGCCCAGCTAATTTTGTATTTTTAGTAGAGACAGGATTTCTCCCTGTTGGTCAGGCTGGTCTCGAACTCCTGACCTCAGGTGGTCCGCCCATCTCGGCCTCCCAAAGTGCTGGGATTACAGGTATGAGCCACCATGCCCAGCCAACAATGCTTTTTAGTTGAACAGAAGACAGCTCTGTTGTACAAGTCCTCTGGTCCTTCTTCCTCAAATGCATTCCCCTGAGACCACTTGTTAACATCTCCTCACCCTTTCTCTCCCTATGGGGCTGTCCCATTGCTGCTCTGCTAAATAGCTTTGTCCCTTGATTGGTATTATGTTTTGTAAACAGAGCACCCAGCCTCCCTGCATCCCTTCAGCACAGGGACCCACAGAAATGTTGAAATGACTGTTTTCCCTTCAGTATGATCACATTCCTGGTCAGGACTTGGTCGTCTGCAGTTCTGTAGATCTGTTGAGGGAAGTGCAAAAATGGAGAGAGAGAATGCTGTATTCTGTCTCAGCCTCGAATAAGCTGTCCTGAGGTCTTCGATTTGCTCCCCTGTTCGTCTGTTATCTTCAGTTACAATGCAGTTTGGATGATCCCAAAGTCACTCTTTTAAGAGGGCAAGTTTTGCATTAAATGCTTATTTACTGTTGCTCTGGTATTTAACAGAACTGCCTGTTGAGAAGTAAACGTCTACTCAAATCTCCCTTCTGATTTTAAACTTCAGCCATCAGGAGCCACACAACCTACTCACACCATTCTGTGTGCAGACTCTCTTGTATGTGCCCTGTATTTTCCCTCTTCCTGGGAGGTTCTCTCAACTCTCTCCCATCCCTAACACCCAGACATTTATACCTAGAGCACACCTCCTAGTCCTTTAACCCTGTTTCTAAACTTTCTCCTGTTCTCCAGGTGCAGACAGATAGTCTGTCTTCTTTCCTCCAGCACTTGTTGTATCACTGATCTCACAACTCTCAAATTTTCTCCTCCATTGGCAGAAGGACAGTAAGAGTTTGCATGCAAAATGAGGACATCAAAAGAATATTGAGTTCAGTTGGTCAGCATATAGTTACCCACATCACCGGATAAAGTATCTAACCAGGTGGCCGGGCGCAGTGGCTCAAGCCTGTAATCCCAGGACTTTGGGAGGCCGAGACGGGCGGATCACAAGGTCAGGAGATCGAGACCATCTGGCTAACACGGTGAAACCCCGTCTCTACTAAAAAATACAAAAACCTAGCTGGGCGAGGTGGCGGGCATCTGTAGTCCCAGCTACTTGGGAGGCTGAGGCAGGAGAATGGCGTGAACCCGGGAGGCGGAGCTTGCAGTGAGCTGAGATCCGGCCACTGCACTCCAGTCTGGGCGACAAAGCGAGACTCTGTCTCAACAACAACAACAACAACAACAACAACAAAAAGTATCTAACCAGGTATCTAGGGATACAGAGATTATTGGAGACTCAGGCCTGCCACGAAGGCATGGCATATATGGTCTGTGAACTATTAAGGTTGGCATGTGGTAGTTTCTGTAAGAGACACCAACACAAAATGCTACGAAGGACTTAGCAATGGCGAAATTCTGCCTAGCCTGGGAGGAAGAATACTTAGCAAGCATTATTCCAGTACTGATTTAAAATCGGAAAATCCTGGCTGGGCGCGGTGGCTCATTCCTATAATCCCAGCACTTTGGGAGGCCTAGGCGAATAGGTCTCTTAAGGTCAGGAGTTCGAGACCAGACTGGCCAACATGGTGAAACCCCGTCTCTACTAAAAATGCAAAAATAAGCCAGGTATGGTGGTGTGTGCCTGTAATCCCAGCTACTAGAAAGGCTGAGGCAAGAGAATTGCTTGAACCTGGGAGCCACAGGTTTCAGCCAAGATCACACCATTGCATTCCAGCTTGGATGACAGAGCGAGACCCTGTCTCAAATGAAATGAAATGAAATGAAATGAAATAAAATAAAATAAAATAAAAATAATCTGAAAATCCTGGTGAGAGATAAAAACGAGAATAAGGTACAGCCCTGCCCTCATAGAGATTATGGTTTGGGTGGCCATATAATTTGTTGTCCAAAAGAGGGTGCTTTAGAGAGTGATAATCAGTATGTCAGGCAGCTCCAGTGAACTGGGCCTTCATGGGAACCCTCATGGATGGCTTAGGAGGGATATGAGCATAAGGAGAAACTTTGTGAAGGGAGCATTTCAGAGATTCCCCGACGAACAAGTGAAAGACATACAGGAACAGATTATAGGTCTTGAAAGGAAGCATCTCCCTTCTTGAATTTTTTTCACAACTTAAATTAATTATCTTCTCTTTCTCTTTTACTCTAAAAATCTATCTACTGCCTGTTATTTGCCATCGTTTTGCATCAGGATCAGGTTGGGACAGTTTTCACAGGAAGGATAGTGGGTAGTGGCTCTTTAGAGTAGGGACTCTGGAACCAGGAAGAATGGGTTCTCCTCTGTGAACCTCAGTGTTCTCTTCTGGAAGATAGGGAAGGGAAATAAAATCAGTACTCCTCCACAGGGAGGTTTGCTCATTTTTGTTTGTTTTTTACGAAATAAATTTGTTGAGAGGCTTTGGTGTGGTGGAGACTAATAGGAACTCAATAAGAGTTCGCTGTTATTGTTAATGTTTAAATTATATATAGTTCACACTATATGGAGGGGAGGAGGAAACATACAAGTTTGTTTCAAAGCCACTACAGTTTAGTTGCTTTAACCTTAGGATCAAGCATCACAACGAAGCATTGAGAGAGAACGGGAGGCAGCACGGGCACAGAACTGACTTGACCCCACTCTGAGAATGAGGAGATGAGACTTGTGGGGCAGAACCAAGTCAGCCACGGAGTGCTGTGACCATTGTGCTAAGGGCTACTGAAGGGGAGAAAAACCCAGGGGCCTGTTGTAGGTAGTGAAATCCAAAGGTTCAGAGAATAACCAGTGGTGCTAAGAAAGCAATTAGCACCTGTATGTCGGAATGAAGACTTGGCAGGGGGCTTTGGAAGAAGCCCATGGCAGCCTATAATTATGAAAATAAAAGTCTAATGGTATAAAAGACAATGATTAGACTAGCGACACTTAAACATCACTGAGTAATGAAAAGAAGACTCCGCTTGTTTTCAGTAGGGTTTTCAACAAGCTTGTTACTTGGGAATATTGAAGGGAAGCTGTGTGTGTGCAGTTTTTAGATTAGTAACTAAAAGAAGTAAATAAAAGCTCTTGTATTACTACCTTAGGAAAGAAGTGTATTTTAAAACAAAGCACGGATCACTTATGCATTGCAAAGATGATGTTATGATTCAGTGGTTCCAAGAATGGATCTGGTGCCCAGACAGACCTGAATTTGAATATGACTTCTGCCTTTTGCTAGCTATGTGACCTTGACCTATTGACTGAAACTCTCTGTACCTGGGTCCTCCCCTGCAAAACACATTATATGAATACCTCCTCAAAGGGGTATTGTAATAAATAAAGCGCAGAGCGTGACACCATTGAGTGCCTAGTAAAAACTAGGAGCCCTCCAGGGACTCTGCAATGTCATGCTGCCTGAGGGGAGCTTCTATCCCTGGAAGAAAGTCTCCCTTCATCTCTAATCCAGTTTTCCCAAATGTTGGAAGAGACTATTAGATGGAAAAATATGTGAAAATGAATACCTATGGGTATGTGTTTTAATAGCCAAGGAGCAATTATAATATAATTCGGGAAAAACTATCCTAGCAAACTCTTTATCTTAAAGTTATTACTGTTAGGCTGGTGCAAAAGTAGTTGCAGTTTTTGCCATTACTTTTTGTTTTTGTTTTTGTTTTGAGATGGAGTCTCGCTCTGTCATCCAGGCTGGAGTACAGTGGCGTGATCTTGGCTTACTGCAACCTCTGCCTCCTGGGTTCAAGTAATTCTCCTGCCTCAGCCTCCTGAGTAGCTGGGATTATAGGCGTGTGCCACCACACCCAGCTCATTTTTGTATTTTTAGTAGAGACAGGGTTTCACCATGTTGGCCAGGCTGGTCTCAAACTCCTGACATCGTGATCTGCCCGCCTCGACCTCCCAAAGTGCTGAGATTACAGGCGTGAGCCACCGCGTCTGGCCTTTGCCATTACTTTTGATGGCAAGAACCACAGTTACTTTTGCACCAACCTAATACTTAGTGTAAGGCTACTGTAAAAAGGTGAAAAGAGCATTGTGTGAAAGTTGGTACCTGTTATACACAGAAATGGCAGAAACCATACCAGAGGGTGGGTGAGTGACTGAAGTTAAAGAACATGTGAGGGAGGGTAGAAGAATATAATTTCTTCTCGAGAGCTTATACTTTTTCTGCCCTATTAAGAGGGACTAGGACTTGAATACTGGCCCAGAATGAATGAATGAATAAATGAATGAATGAATAAATAAATAAATAAGAGAGAATGATTTCCTGTGTTGTTAGATGTAATTTCAAACAGTCGAGTTGAATATATTCCCAAGTTGAGCTCCCTTGATTGTCTCCTGGATGGAAATACTTAACTAGAAGGTTCGTTTGTCCATGCCAGATAATTTTTTGAGCACTCACTGCCTACCAGTATCTGTTCCAGGTACTGGGGAGGTGATAATAGGAAAGATAGATAAGGCCATGCTCCTAATGGAATGCGAATTTCTGTGTGCGTATGCATGTGTGTGCATACCCATATTTATATAGGGATAGTCAAGAAATCATGCTAAGAAAAAGCAACTAATTTCACTATACTAGGCCTAATTAAAAAAAAAAACTTAAATAGGACAGCAATAGAGAATTGGGAAAAATTGGATGCTACAGATAGGGTAGTCTCTGAGGAGGTGACTTTTAGACAGAATTCTGAAGAAGGAGAAGAAGCCAGTCATTAAAAGATCTATGAAAAGGTATTCCAGGCTGAGGGTCCATGAAATGTCAAAAGTGTGGAATGACTATGAGCTGACATGTTTCAGGTTTAGTAATGAGAATGGTACAAAGAGAAGTTGCAGAGATAAGTAGGCAGCCACTGCATGAAGGAGCCTTGTGGGCAATGACGAGAAGTTTGCATTTTATTCTAAGCACATATCGAAGCCACTGGAGCACTTTAAGCTGAAGACTAATGTGATATGATCTGATAGTTTTCACAGATGACTGTAGTTGCTGACTGGAGCATGGGCTGTAGGAGAGTGAATAGAGGCAGGTACCTCTGTTAGGGGGACCCTGTAGTAGCTTAGGCAGGTGGTATTGGGGAGACACTGGCCTTCCTATTGTACTGAACTGCTGTTCTCCTGGTGAAGTTGTCTACTGTTAAGAGTTGTTCTGCTCATCTAAAAAAAAAAAAAAAAAAACAGAAAAAAGGTTCTGAAAACAGAACAATCTGTTGGTTATAACATATGCCATGTTAGTTGATGAAAAAGGAAGAAAACTAGACATAGCAGTTACTCAGAACTACTTTTAGGAGATATTTTGCTTTCCATTTAGCATTTGGGACCAGCCGAATACACACTTACATGATTCTTCTGAGCTGTAAGGCACATTAAGAATAATAAGGAGACTAGCTAAATGCTTTAGGCATTATAAAGCCATAATATACCAAATGTGTTATTGTTAATTCATGTTGCTAGCCCACCCTTTTAATAGCCGCCAGGAGCCATAAGGACACATGCTGTGAATATATATTAAAACAATCCCCACAAGTTGCTCCAGTGGTATTGGGTAATTAGATATTTCTCTGTACCGAGAAAGGCTTGGATGCAGCTAGATGGAAATGGCATCGACTGTGGCTTTTCTAATACTGCTGTGAAGAAATGAATGTAGGCTCTAAATGTATAATCTGTGCTTCCTCAGTCTGTGCTCCATCCTGGAAAACAAGATATTTGGTGCCATGATCCCTGAATTTTTGTTGCCACCATGCATGAATTTGAGCAGGTTCTATTTTCTTCTCCTTCTTTAGCCAAACCGTCAACATAATGTCTGCTACTGAAGTTATGTTTAAAGGTGATAGGAAATGTTATTTAAAATAAAATTTGTGCTTATTTTTTCTGCTGAATATTGAAAAATACTGCATACCATAATAAATAATATGAATTCATCTTAGAGTTTACTATATAAATCATTTAAAATAAAAGTTAAAACATACTATGAATGCTATTATGTCAGTTGATTTATTTATTTTTTAATAATTAGTATCTTGGGCATTATTTCTATAATTTGAGGACTAATAATAATAAGCTTTAATAATAAACTTTTGGGCTTGCCTAAATTTAACTTAGGTGGGGACAGGCAGGCCTTGGAAATGAGTGAAGGGAGATAGGTAGGAAATATATTCAGGCCAGAGCACTTATACCCAGTTTTATCAGGTCTAATTTTTGACACCTGAATTTTTACATAAAATCTTCCCCAAACCAAACATTTTAAAGTTACATTTCTAAATTATTGAGACTAATTTAGGACTAGAGGCCTCCACTTTGTCTCTGATATGGATCTACCTTATTATTGTTTTTCATCTAATTATCTATTGATAGAAATTTAGATCTAAAATTCATGTTTACCATCTATCCTGACTTGTAATTCTTTGCCAATTTCTTGCCAAAATAAGCTTTTGTATCCAGGGGACTGATGTCTATGAGCCACTCCAAAGGATTTGCCTTGGCTGCAAGTACAGAGAAACAAAAATATGAGCAGTGATTGCAAGTTGACTGAAATATTTACAACTCTGGTAAGGCAGATCCATGTTGGGTAGCATCTGAATCTTATGCAATTTTTATCCTCTTTAGGATAAAGCCTACACAATTGTAACCACACATTTAGATATAAGATCTTAGAAGGGGTGTTAGCGTAAGAAGCCCTAAAGCTTTTATTTCATTAGCTTCTGGGTGAAGACAAGAAGAAATGGAGTGAGGAGAACAAAGCTGTGAGGAGAAACATATAGTTTATTTTCCCAACATTAATGAAGGGACAGGGAGGTATCACTGACATCATTAACATTTCAGCAAAAGTAAACATATTCTGTCAGGTGAACTTACAGCCTTCTGTTTAATTATATATTTTAAACTGATGTTTCCCTAAAATTTTGACTATGTTCAAAGTTCCTTACTCAATAATAAGTTTACATTTTAATCAGGAGGATTCAGACCCAGTAACTCAATTCATTTTGAGAATACAAACTACCTTTTGTTTAACATAAATACATTGACCTTGGGTAGAATTTCCTTTCAATTACTGGAGACTCCCAACTTTTATTATTTATCATATTTGTTGCACAGATGAAATAGATATTGAACAAAGTATAGGGTTATTACAAAGCAAAGATTTCACAGCATTAGCTTCCCAAGAGTCCAGTGGCCTAGGAACATTAGTATTTCATATTGAGTGTCCACAGAAGAATTACGAGGGGCAGAAACCCAGAATTTGCCAGAAAAATCTTCAAGAACAATGAAAACCCAAAATAAGCAAAGCCAAATGTAATAGGAAATTAGATAATTTGTGAACAAAATAAGAGTAATGTGGGTAGATAGACCCTAGGTAAATAAACAATATTAAGTTCTAAATTATTTGATTCAGCTTTGGTTAAAATGGTAGTAAAATTCAGTGATTTCCAGTTTCACCAGTGCTTCATGGGAGCCTTTGAAGAAGCTCTAGGAAAGAGTATTGGGAGAACACAAAGCATTGATTGGGTAGCCCTTACCTTTGTTTAGAAGCAGAATAAGAAAGGTTAATTTATACATATGTATGTATGTATGTATGTAGGCAGGCAGTATAGAGTTAAGAACTCAGACCCTGGATTCAAACCTCACTTATGTCAGTTATTTAGCTGTCAGACGTGGGGTAAGTTACATATCCTTGGGCTAATAATAATAGTAACTAAGGCTGATTAATAAGTTAAAAAATAAGTTTACATTTAATAAGTTAAATTTAGGAAGGATTTATTTTGTTATAAGTTGTAAAGCTCTCAGAAAAGTACCATATATGGGTTTGTTGATATCACAGTCATCATGACAGTAGTTAGTATTGAGTACATATTCACCATCTTGTCATTGCAAAATTGTTTATTACTCTTCTGTTAAGAACTTTTCTGTAAGATCAAAAGGTTTGTTTTAATTATGATTTTCAAGAACCTTTGCCTTGAAAGTTTAAAGGCCATATGTGTTTGTTATTAAAGGTAACATTTGTTAGAATGCTTTCAAAGAAAAAATTATTCATTTAAAGCTGTAAACTATGTTTGTCATAGGAAGTTGAACTTTCTTATCAACTCTTTTATAATTGACACATTGCTTATGACCTAGCTGAACAATCCTGTTGTAATTCTCTTAGCAGTATATAAGAATTAAGCCTTTTCTTTCTAAGGTAGCAACATTACATGAAAGCTTTGTTTCCTACATAAAGTGTAGTTAAGTACAATTTTAAGTATTCCTAAAGGATTTAAAATGCAGTATCTCATAATTTCACAAGCCATAGTTTAATTTCTTATTCAGTAGTTCTTAAAATTTTTGATCTCAGAATCCTTTTATACTCCTAAAAATTATTGATGACTGAAAGAAGTTTTGCTTATGTTGTTAAATCTATTGATATTTGCCATATTAGAAATTAAACTTTTTAAAAAAAATACTCTATTTAAAACAATAATTAACATTTTGCACATTAAGATAATATTTTTAAACAAAAATTAACTATTATTCAAAACCAAAAATTGAGAATGGCATTGCTTTATAGTTTTGCAAATCTCTTTAATGTCTGACTTAATATGTTAATTAAATACAGTTGTTAAAAGTGCTACTAAGAAAAATTCCATGATCCCATGAGAGATATAAAAGGATACCTAACACATTGCTGTTGATTGCAGAGTAATTCCTTGAGGAAGTGACATATAAATTGAGATCTGAACCATGGGCAGGAGGGAGCCAGGCAAAGAGAAAAGCACTAAAGCAGACCTTAGGGATGGGAGAAATTTGATGCATCTGGATAATGGAGGGAAGGCCACTGTGGTTTGAATATGTTGAGTGAGAGGGAGACAGGCTCCTGATGAAGCCAGAGAGAAGCTGGGACAAGAGTTATGCAAAGCTTTAAAGTCCATGTGGACTAGTGTAGCTTTTATTCTACAAGGAAGGGGGACATTTGATTGGATTTAGAAAGGGGATAGTGGGGTGATATGACCCAATTTGCACTTTGAAAAAAAATCACTCTGGCTGCTTATGGAGAATAGACTGAAGTAGAGGGAAGAATGGATATAGGAAAACAGTTTAAGAAAGCAGTGTAGCAGAATATGCAAGAGATGATACATATTTAGGAAGCAGCACAAAGTGGAACTGGTGATTGATGGGATATGGGCAGTGAGCTCAAGGAAAGTGACTCATGTTTTGTCTTTTCTTCGACTCATCTGTCTTCATCTAACACACATGTTCTTGTTCTTAAATCTAGTAAACGAAACATCAAATTAGGCCATGAAGCAGAAATCCTATGTTTGAGCTATGGGATTGGATGTGTTGTCATTACCTGGGTAGAAATTTAGGAAGCCTGTAATTGTGTATTCTTTCAGAATCATTGCATTTTAACATTCTGTATCATTTTACAGAAGTCACAAAATTGGACTTTTAAAAGAAATTTATTCAACATGCTAATGCTTTAATACAGTCATTACTTGAACTAGTATTTGTGTAGCTGGTGAAACTATTACACTCCTCCTCTTTTTGCTCATTTTTATATTCTCGGAGCTGGGTAGTTGGATAAAATGGAATCTGTCCATCATAACAGTAGCCATCCTGAGTATCCAGATGTCAGGGAGTTTCTGCCAGGAAGGGAAGACAGCTGTTTGGAATGGGAAAGGAGTAGAGGATACTGCAAAACATGTCAAGAGTTTTATCAGGGGAGTGAGATGACAGTTGGTCGCAGGAAAGGGTAAGCAGACACTGGAACATGTCTGGAAAAATCAATTTTGTTTGTGGCTTAGGTGATAGCCTAAGACATTTGAAACTGCTCTGTTATGGAACCCTGCATTTGTCTGGATTATCTATCCAACCAGCCTTGTTTAAGTGCAAGCTGTAGGATTAGCAGATTGTAAACGTACTCTAAGCAGTCAATGTATTTCGGCTCAGTATTAGGTAGACAGTACAATGAATCTTCTTTTTGTCTATAATTTCAGTATATTTGGGACACTCAAATATTCTACCTTACCCCAGTGAAGAAACAGAACATGACCTATCACAGTTAAAAAGAACTTTAGACAGGTAATGAAATAAAACGTCTTCTGGGTTTTAGCTTTTTCACTGAATTGGTATTTTAGTTTTAGTTCTTATCTGTGTTAGTATTTGACGCTTATTTCGGAAACAAACAGATCTGACTCCTAGAATTGCATGCAGCTTTCCTAGACTGTCTTTAGATCAGTCTTCTAAGATTATCCCAATGAACTTCTTCAAACTGTCATAGTTTCTATATAAATTCTCTTTGTTTTTGAAAAGTATTAAAATCTAATGTAGTATGCAATCTTGTGGGCAACTGGCCAGCACTGCTTTTCTTTCCTGGTCAAAGCTTTTGGTGGCATTCTGAAATACAGTTTCAGTGTTGATCTCCCTTTGATCACTGTGGACCAGAGTGAAAAATATTTTCTTATTGCCATCTTGACCTACAAAGATGTGCTTGATGTGAGGTGTGTTCATTTTACTATAATTACATGTGCCAAATACTTGCCGTGTATGTCTTTATTTATAATGGTAATTGATTAGGCCTTTAAAAAGTCATTTAGTTTTGGAAAATAGATTCAAAATTAATCCAAAAATTACTCTTCTTAAGTGTAAAGTCTTTAAGTGTTCTCTCATAGATTATTGGAAATTTTGTGTTACCAAGCCTAGACTCTGTATATGTTTTGTGTACGGAAGGGAAGAGAAATTCTGTAGAATAAGCATTAACTATTATTTGCTCCTGATTCTGAATGTTGTCAACCAAGGTGATTGCTAAAGCTATTCATTTTAGTTAAGTAGCCTATTGCAGGCATTTATTAGATAGATTCATTGACATTTCAGTAGAGGCGTAGGTAGATATTTCTTCTTCTATCCACATTTGATGCTTGTGTGACATTTTATTTTATTTTTTTATTTCATTTTATTTTTTTGAGATGGAGTATCGCTCTGTCGCCCAGACTGGAGTGCAGTGGCACGATCTCGGCTCACTGCAAACTCTGCCTCCCAGGTTCAAGCGATTCTCCTGCCTCAGCCTCCCCAGTAGCTGGGATTACAGGTGTGTACCACCATGCCCAGCTCATTTTTGTATTTTGAGTTTCACCATATTGGCCAGCTGGTCTCGAACTCCTGACCTCATGATCCACCCACCTTGGCCTCCCAAAGTGCTGGGATTACAGCTATGAGCCACCGCATCTGGCCCATTTTTTTTTAATTGAATAAATTACTTTTATCTTCTTTTATTTTAGATTCCGGGGGTGTGCATGCAGGTTTGTTACATGGGTAAATTGAGTGTTGCTGAAGCTTGGTGGATGAATGATTGTGTCACCCAGGTAGTGAGTATAGTACATGATTGGCAGGCTTTGAATCCATGTCCCCCTCCTCATCTCCCTCCTCAATCAGTCCCCACTGTCTCTTGTTCCCATCTTTGTGTCTATATGTATTCAATGTTTAGCTCCCACTTATAAGTGAGAATGAGAATGTGTTGTATTTGGTTTCCTGTTCCCGTGTTAGTTTGCTTAGGATAATGGCCTCCAGCTGCATCCATGTTGCTTCAAAGGACATAATTGCATTCTTTTTAAAGCTGCATAGTATTCTATGGTGTATATGTACCATGTTTTCTTTATCCAGTTCACTGTTGATGGGCATCTTGGTTGATTCCATGTCTTTGCTGTTGTGAATAGTACTGCGATGAACATAGGAATGTACATGTCTTTCTTTGTAGAAAGATTTATTTTCCTTTGGTTATATACCCAGTAGTGGGATTGCTGGTTCGAGTGGTAGTTCTGTTATTAAGATCTTTGAGAAATTTCCACACTGCTTTCCACAGTGACTGAACTAATTTACATTTCTACCAGCAGTATGTAAGTGTTCCCTTTGCTCTGCAGCCTCACCAGCATGGTATGGCTTTTAGAAGTTTTGAGAGTTCAGGGAGGCTTTTCAGAATTCTAAAATTCTGATAAGCACAGCCTAAATATTTATGTGTAGTCTAAGAACTCAAGCATATGCTTTTTTAGTTTTAGTTTTTTAAAAAAAGCTTTCCTTTGTAAAATCAAATTAAGAAAGGCAGCCTGGTGAAGTAAAAGGATAGCTGTATTGAAATTTGAATGACAGCAAGTTTAGAATCTGTATTTAGAAACTGTTTCATCTGTAGTATAATGAGGTGATTAGACTAATACAATTTTTTGGCTGTTTGTATGTTTTTTGGTTTGGCAGTACAATTGCTCTTCCAGAAAAACCTAATGTGAAACTCTCAAATAAAAAAGAGGATGAAAGCTTGGACCTTCTGCTTGTAGTGAGGGTAGGGCCTGGAATCATATCTACTTAGCTCTCCCCATTGCACTAGTCATGACCATTCTCTGTACTTCTTATTACATGAGATTATTCTGCGCAACACCTGTGTTCCACACATCACAGTTGCAGGATCCTTAGGCTACCTGAACCATCCCATTTTTCAGGTATAAAAATCTTTAGTAGTACATTAAATGCTTTCCATTTATGACTTAGAGATTGGAGATGTAGATAGACATGCTTTCTAAGGATGGCATTTTCAAATTGACATGTCCTTGTCTCTCTTATGCTCCTGATACTCTGAATAAATTTCATGTGCTGATTAGGTGATCACAATCAGCTAATGGAATATTGAAGGAATGTGTTTGCAATCTGTGAAAATAATTTATTGATGATGTTTACAATAAAAATTCTGGTTTCCGTTTGTTTAATTATGAAGCATATATTTAGGAGATGTTATGGTAAAGTATGGAAAAGGCCAAAAGTATTTGAGATGCCATGCCCTTGGAGGAAAAATAGTCTTATTGGAAGGATAGTGGGAAAAATCTGTTGTTGGGATTCATTGGAAAAATCTCTTTCCCCGTCCTGTGTGGTTGTGCTGGGAATGGCCAGTGCAGTGGCCTGTGGGAGCTTTGGGTCTGTCCAATGTCTGAGTCACAGGAATATGCCCCAGTGATTGTTCCAGGAAGCTGAAGCATCTCCTACGTGGCTGTCAGTAAGATTCCTTGGGTGAAATCTGATCTATGTAGAGAGAAGACTTGATATAAAAAAGCTGTGGGTTTGGGGTTTCAGAGCCTGCTCATGGAAGAAGAATATGAGGCCAAAAGCTGATCAGAGACAGACAAAATTGGGAGATGGAAAGAGAAGGAGATGGGGGGAGAGAGAGCAAGAAAGGGTATGTGCCTTGATCCAGATTTGTCTGATGTTCTCTCTATCATTGGAATACCTAGTTATATAAGCCAATTCTCTTTCTAGTTGAGGCTAGTTTGATTTGTGTTCTTGTCATCATCAGCCAAGGAATCTTGAATAATCAACACAAGAACCAATGAAGCTGTCATAAAGTACTAGGTACTTTGAGAGAGATAGAGAGAGATCCCTCTCTTGCTTTTCTTTCAGGTGGAATGAAAGCATCTCAGTATTAAACATTCCCTGGCCACTAGGCTAATGGCTTCTGGGGTTAGCAAAATCCTTGAGATAGACAGCTGCTCCACTTGGAACAGTCCTCAGGCACCTGGATCTCCTGGTTTCTTAGAAAATCATTAGTGCCCAGGATTGCTCCGCCATGTCCTTTTTCTGTGTCTATTCTGAATTCTCACATCTTCCATTTCGTCCTGTTTTTCTCATATCCTGTCCCAGTCCTAGTATTATTTCTTGTCCTCTGTCCCAGTAATATTTCACCTACGTTGAAAACCATATTTATTTTCCCAAACTAAATAATATTCTTCTCCCCATAGATTTTTTTCTTATCTTACTAATTCATTAGATTGTTATTTTACTTCTTAAACAACACTTAGTTGTCTTCAGAGATCTTTCTACTTACTTATATGTCTCCCGTTATGGTAAAGAGATATGTGTTTTGGAGAAAATGTCTTATATTATCCCCAAAATAGATATTAGTATTATTTCAAGAGATGTGTTCTATCTGAAGCTCTGTTACAGACGTTTTGGGAGTCTTTCTTCTGATACTTTGAGGTCTGCTGTCATATACATTAGCTAAACTTTTAAAATTCAACAAATACCCTAACGTTGTTTTTATACTAAGTTGTTTTTTATTCTTTCTACCAAAAGATACCACATGGCTTCCTGGCTGCGTGTCCCTATGTTGAGAGTGCCTCAGAGGCTCGTTTTCTGAAAATAAGGGTGTGGCTGGAGCCAGTCCTTGTTTTAAACACGCTCCATACCTTAAATTGGTTTTCACTGGGAGCATCGAAATTCGTATTGATGAGTGAAAGCTAGAAATACAACGCAAGTTTGAGGAGAAGTGTTTTCTGCCAAGTGACTGCAAGGAGCCAGCAGCCTAAAACAAGTAGGTGGGAAAGAATGCGAGGTCTGATGCTGGGCATGGCAGATTCGGCGACAGTCAACTCGGAAGAATTTAACTAGTATACTATTATTTCAAATCAGAAATGTGATCGATGCATGAGAACATGCTATCTAAATAAGTTTATGTGTGCATATACATGTAAATGTACTTTAATATTTGTGTATATATTGACCTCATCATATGAAAAACAAACACTAAAAGACGTCATGGCAATAGCTTTAGAAACAGAAGCCTGGAGAATCAGCTAAGGCAACTTGTAAGCTCGTCTTTGGGAGTGTGATTTTCCCCAGTCAGAATGCCTTACCCCATTGATCTCGTACCTTTATGTCATTTCAGCCACACTCTCCTTTCCCAACAAAAACCTCAGCATTTAATGATACCATCATAATGCTTTGATTTATTCACAGTACATGCACAAGAGTCTCAGAATATCAATATCAATCCTACTACAAATAATATAATTATCATGAACAGTTTAGACTTTTCCTTTAAATTGTTATGTATTTTAAATAAAATCGCTAGAAATAGCACCTCTGTGAGTACTTATGACAGCAACTGGATATGAAATTAGGTTTCTTTTACTTCCAATTTATAGAGATTGCTTTTTTAGATTTAATTTTGCATTATAATTATGTAGAATATTTATGATTTCAAAATCAATCTATAAAACCAGTATGTTCAAAGTAGTATAACTTCTATATCTCTCTTATACCCTATTTCTTTCTCCCCCAAATTTTTAATACTTACTTTGTTTATTAAATATAAATACAATATATACATAAGGTTGCATATATGTGTGGATATACATACACTTATCTATATAAATACATTTATATTTGTGTTCCATCCTTTCTTTGAAAAGTTATATATACTCTATACATTTTTCTCCAACTTTCTTTTGTTCCTTAGAAAAATAGCCTGGAGAGCATTCAGTTGCACTTTCTAGAATGATTTCTTTTCTTCTTCTTCCTCCTCCTCCTCCTCCTCTTCCTCCTCTTCTTCTCCTTTTTTTTTTTTTTTTAAATACAGTTTTATGGTACTCCATCATGGGGATGTACCGTGATTTTTTCTCACTCCATCCCCTATTTATAAACATTTTTATTTTCAATCTCTTGTTATTATAAATAATGCTGCAGTGGATTGCTTTGTGCAAACATATATTTTATCTTTGCCAGTGTGTCTTTTGGATAGACTTCCAGAAGTGGAATTCTGTGTCAAAGGATAAATACGTACGTAATTTTGCTAGGTATTGATGAACACCTATCCATAGGGTTTGTGTACATCACTTTGTATTTATACCACAACTATATGAGAATTCCTAGTTCCCTAAGTCTGGTCAACATACTATGTTGTTGAACTTTAAGATTTTTCTGTCAGATAGGTGAGGGATGGTATCTCAGTATTGTTTTAGATTGCATTTGTCAAAAGCACAGTCCAGTGTGTTTTCTGATGTATAAGACCCATTTGCATTGATTTATGAGCTAATCAGTTCATATTTCTCACTCATTTTTCAGTGTGATTGTTGGCTCTTTTTCTTCGGATTTTGAAGCCCTTTGTATATTGTAGATTTTATCTCTAGTGAAGCTTACAAATATGTCCTCCCAGTTTGTTTCTGGAATATTTTATGTAATCACAGGTATCCATGTTTTTCCTTATTACTTTGGGATTTTAAATCATTGTTAGAAAAGTTTTCCCAGTTCCTAGATTATTGAGATGACATATTACCATGTTTTTTTTTTTTTTTTTCTAGTCCTTAATTTTAGTTTTCGTAGTTAAACAGTTGATCCATTTGGAATTTATCCTGGTTTAAAGTCTAAGGAATGGATCTGATTTTACCTTTGTTCATGTGACTATCCACTTGTCCCAACAGTTCCTATCAAAACTCCATCTTCTCCCCAATGATTTAAGGATAGCGTATTTATCATATGCCAAATTCTACATTCAGTGGGGTTTATCTTTTACCTCTTTTTGGAAAGAGTGAAGAAACTTTTTTTTGTTTTTGTTTTTGGTTTTGGTTTTGGTTTTTTTTGGATTGACACTTTATTTTTTATTTTAAGTTCTGGATTACCTGCGCAGAATGTGCAGGTTTGTTACATAGGTATACATGTGCCATGGTGGTTTGCTGCACCTATTGACCCATCCTCTAGGTTCCCTCCCCATACCCCTCCACCCCCAACAGGCCCCAGTGTGTGTTTTTGCCCTCCCTGTGTCCATGTGTTCTCATTGTTCAACTCCCACTTATGAGTGAGAACATGTGGTGTTTGGTTTTCTGTTCCTGTGTTAGTTTGCTGAGGATGATGGCTTCCAGTTTCATCCATGTCCCTGCAAATGACATGATCTCATTCCTTTTTATGGCTGTGTGGTCCATGGTGTATGTGTACCACATTTTCTTTATCCAGTTCATCATCGATGGGCATTTGGATTGGTTCCGTGTCTTTTTCAAAAGCCCTGTTGAACAGTTTTTCCCTCACTTTCCTTGTTGGCTGAAACTGGGTCACACAACTTTGCTAAACAAATCCTTTGCAGAGGGAATGAGATTTCTACTATTGGCTCAACAACATTCTTGGCTCTGGAAGATGGGTGGATTGCCTGGACCAAATCAGGGGTAGGAATGTAAGAAAGATGGTGAGAGGAAGAGATCGAGAGGAATATCGCATAGTGAATGACACATTTGTCTGTCTTTCTGGACCATAAGCTTCTCAAGGTCACGGGGTTGTAACAGGTCATCATGTCGTCATATCCCTAGCCACTATTACAGTGCCTAGACATAATATAGGTGTGCACATACTTGCTGAAGAGCACTGAGTTGGAATACTACTAAGTGTGGCTTTATAATAAACTAAATAAACCAAGTAGTTTGTTTCGTTGTGTTTTACCATTTAGCTATAGTATAGCTGAAATAATGTATTAAAAATATGTTAATCACTAAGTTCATAAGACCTGAATACGTTGGGTAAATGTTTTGGCATTTGTTTTTTGGGTTCTGTTTTGAAATTTGAATGATGTGTTTAGAGTACCCTTATTCTGGGACTTCCAGTATATTTGATAAATATTCTTTGTGTCTGAGTCGAAGTGGATAGAAAGCAAATGGACTATAAATGTCCTTAAAGGCAAAACCAATGTGTTCTCTGTCACCCCAATGCCATGTAGCTCTGTACCTGAAATATTGTGGATGTTTTCTTGATATTTATCAAATGAATGAATGAATGAATGATATCTCAATTTTACAGGTAGTCATGGAAACTTAGCGCTAAATGGCTGTCTGATGTCATTCACCTAAAAAAAAAGGTCTAAAATTTTTGCCCACACAGAAATCAATTGCCTGTCCTAGTGATTATATTCTTTCATATTCTCAGAGCTATACTTTTATAGTCTGCAAACACAGAATTATACTGTTGAGAAACCAAGTTTTGTAAAAAATAATAACCAATGTTTTGAAAAGAGGATTTTTCTTAGCAAATATTGAAAATACATATGTTGGATATAAAAGAATGAATTGGTTCTTAACATGGGACTAATGCAGAAAAGGGGCTAAATGCTAAGTATAATGTTAAAATTACTCACCATATTGGCCTTTGCCTTAACTTCTTTTCTCATAATGTGGGCATTTAGGATTTTCAACTTCTCAGCCTTCCTAGAAAAGTTTGACTTTTTATATGATACTTAAATGTCAATATCTAATTTCAGAAAATGAATTTACAATTTGTGGGGAGGTGATTTCAGAGCACACTTTGCCTACCTCTGATTTGGCGAAGGATCAAGAAAATTTGTCAAGTTCTGAAAGTCTGCATCTTTTAATAATCTTCTTCAATAAAAATGTGATTAAAATGTTTCATAAGGTTAAAGTGTTGCCTGTGGCGGTGGAAATTTCCTCTGCTTAACATGTCATCAGTATGACATGTCACGCTTGCCTTTGTCAGCAGTTCTTGTACACACATTAAGTGTAAACACATTTAAAATGACAGATTTAAATGTATCTCAATAGTAGAGGAACCGCTGGTAATAGGTCGTAAGTAAAGCGTTTCTAATAAAAGCATTGCCATCAAGTACTAACTGGCTCAGGTTGGTTGCCTCAGTGTTTGTTGGATATCTATACTCTTGTCTCATGCAGTTTGCTCTTACTAGCCTCCTCACCTTCCCAAACTGTAAAATTTAATCTAGTAAGAGATTACATTCTAAGTTGCACACAGAAAATTTCAAATTTGTCTGCAGAAATGATGCAGCCTCTCTTCTAAGAATACATCGCTCCTACCATGCCCTTACCAGCCAGTATCTTGAGTTTTCATGTTTTGTAAGCTTATAGATTTTTCGCACATTCTCATGACAATGCCCTAAAACATATCAGAGTGATATTTTTATAGAAACAATGAGTGGAACTCACATACAGATTCTATAGGTTTCTGCCTTTTTAAAAAGCAAAGGTGGTCACATACGTTGTTCTCATCACCACCATATTAAATAGTATGATTTGTCAGGGGAGGGACTGTGGGGTGGTGATTCTAAATTTGCTGTATACTCAGTACAGCTGGATCTAAGAAAAGCATTTTAAAGTTTACCAGAAACTCAATATCATTCAGAACATATAGGATTAGGGTTGGAAAAAAATATAGATATGGTAAGAAAAGTGACCCATATAGAAGCCTTTCGAGGTCTGTTGGAAGACCATTATTTTTATTTTTATTTATTTATTTTTTATTTATTTTTTTATTTATTATTATACTTTGAGTTCTAGGGTACATGTGCATAACGTGCAGGTTTGTTACATATGTATACTTGTGCCATGTTGGTGTGCTGCAGCCATCAACTCGTCAGCACCCATCAACTCGTCATTTACATCAGGTATAACTCCCAATGGAAGACCATTATTGAAAGGAAGGATAGGTGTAGGTTGTCAGTGGCGGCTGATTGCTGAATGACTAGACACAATTGTTGAGATGCCTATCTTACATTTTGTATACCAAAATGAAGCTTTCTAGAAATTTTCTTAACTAAAAGTAAATATTCTAATTTCTAAATTTTTATATTGACTTTTTCCCTGCTTTTTTTCTGGATGCTTCTTGGTACAGAGACACACACAGACACTGACACACTCCCTACTTATTTAACACATTTGAAATAGCACTTTGCTGGATGAGGAAGTAAATATGGTCTTCCTAGAAGTGTTCTGAGACTTTTTTCAAATGGTTTTTCCTTTATCCCACATCTCTAAAGCTCACTTTCATTCCATTTAGTTGTGTGTGTATGTTGTCACACACATATATTCTTTTGAGGTGGGTCTAATGGGAGGTATCTATTTTTACTCCTTTTTTTTTTTTTCTTTTTTCTTTTTATTTTTGAGACGGAGTCTCACTCTGTTGCCCAGGCTGGAGTGCAGTGGTGTGCTCTCAGCTTATTGCAAGCTCCGCCGCCCGGGGTTCACGCCATTCTCCTGCCTCAGCCTCCCAAGTAGCTGGGACTACAGGCGCCCGCCACCACGCCCGGCTAATTTTTTTTTTTGTATTTTAGTAGAGACTGGGTTTCACCGTGTTAGCCAGGATGGTCTCGATCTCCTGACCTCGTAATCTGCCCATCTCGGCCTCCCAAAGTGCTGGGATTACAGGCCTGAGCCACCGCGCCCGGCCTATTTTTACTCTTTACTGAGGTAAGGGTTTCAATGAAATAATGCAAATATATGTGAAATTAAACTACAGTAGTAATTGCAACTGGAGCGAACCAAAAAGTACAGTTGACACAAAATTAAATTAGTAAAAATACATGGTATGGGGATTTTTAAAGGGCAGCCTCTTTTATTACACACACGCACATTCAGCAATGTACTCTATTGAAATAGCCTGTCCACTTCGAAATGCTTACCGAGTTGGCATTTTCTTTAAACAGGATAATTTAATGGTAGAACTGTCCACCTGTTTTGCATTCTTTAAATAATTAAGCTTAAAGGGGTCCTGCATTGCATGATTGATAAATTCATTTTGCTGCAGCTCTTACCGCGTTTATGCCTTAGAGAGCTTAGCTATAATGGATTAGGTTTAATTCTTATAGTCCTGTGTTGTTTTTCTGGCATGCTAAGTCAAAACAAAAGAAAAAAATTGTGCCTTTGGCAATAAATCATGGCCTGCTGGGAAAGTCAACATCTACCCAGATTTGCCAGGTGGCTATTCAGAAACTCTCATAACTCTGAAGTCTGAAAGAGCTCCTTTACGTCTGAAGCTCAGACATACAGAATAACTTACATAGGGTGTGTTGGACTATGGTTTTCTTATCATAAGCACTGGATCTTAGAAGAGCAAAGGGAGAAATACGGTGCCTTCTTGATTTTAACAGCAGCAAGAACAAGAAATTCAAGGGAGAAATTACTGGAAGATCATTTACCTGGGCTCGTTTTTAAGTGTTTTTTTTTGTTGTTGTTTTTTGTTTTTTGTTTTTTGTTTTTTTTTTTAAGACGGAGTCTCGCTCTGTTGCCCAGACTGGAGTGCAGTGGCGTGATCTCGGCTCACTGCAAGCTCCGCCTCCCGGGTTCATGTCATTCTCCTGCCTCAGCCTCCCGAGTAGCTGGGACTACAGGAGCCTGCCACCTCGCCCAGCTAATATTTGTTTTTGTTTGTTTGTTTGTTTGTTTTGTGTATTTTTAGTAGAGATAGTGTTTCACAGTGTTAGCCAGGATGGTCTCCATCTCTTGGCCTCGTGATCCACCTGCCTCAGCCTCCCAAAGTGCTAGGATTACAGGCGTGAGTCACCACGCCCAGTCTTAAGTGTTATTTTTAAGACATAAAGTAAGTTTTAAAAACACAGTTTCACAAAAAAATGCATAAATATGACCGTGAAATTCAAGAATACACATATGTATTCATCTATGTACACGTATATATGTATATTTCTGAAATTTGGGTCCTTTTGTTGCCATGTTTTCACTCGGTACTATCCCATTCCCATTCACGCGACCTGCTTCATCCACCATGCTCTATCCTCCCTCTTCCTGGAGTGCTCCCAGAATCCTCCTTAGGCAACAACTTCCTTTCGAAGTCCCCAGCTCCTTTGCTCAAATACTGCTTTTTAGGTGGCAGTATCCTTTGGCTCATCATTTCTGGTGATGAACAACCTTTATCTTTCCACCTGAGTGTTAGATAAAAGTTTTTATCTCATACTTGTGCCAGGATGCAGAATTTGGGACGTTCTGACCTATGATTATACTTCTGTATTTGTCAACCTGCTAATATGTTAATGCGTATGTGTATTTATACATACATATCTAGAGGGATTTTTCAGTCATTGTTTTACAAAAATGGAGTCTTACTCATTCTTATATCTTTCAATAATTCTTTGAGGAAATCCCTTCCAGGCTACTGTAAAAATCTAATTCATTATATCCAGTGGCTGTAACATAATTTTAAAACTATTTTCTGCTGGTGGGATCCAGCCTTTGTGTGGTTTTGTTTTGTCTTATCACTGTACAAAAAACTCATATATATATATATATATATATATATTTTTGAGACAGAGTCTCACTGTCACACAAGCTGGAGAGCAGTGGCGCAATCTTGGCTCGCCCTAACCTCCGCCTCCCAGGCTCAAGCTATCTTCCCACCTCAGCCTCCTGAGTAGCTGAGACTACAGGTGCATGCCACCATACCTGGCTACATTTTTTTTTTTTTTTTTGGTAGAAATGGGGTCTCACTAATAACCTACTTTTAATGGGTTAGATTGTCAGGTATGAAAGTACTAGATTTAAGAAAATGTACTTTTTAAATCTTTATAGATATTGCTAGATTACATTTCATAAAGCCTTAAAAGTAATATTTTAATCTGCCATGTATCAGAATATCCATTTATCTAACTACAGACTAAGTGTTTCCCCTTATTTTCATTTGTATTAGTGCATTAGGTCTAAACGACATCTCATTGTTTTCTTTATTTAACATTTTCTGTCTTCTATTAAATTTGAGCGTCTTTTCATTTTTATTGACTCTTTATATTGTTCCACCTTAAAAATACCTTTTCAGGCCGGGCAGGGTGGCTTACCCCTGTAATCCCAGCACTTTGGGAGGCCGAGTCATGCAGATTGCTTGAGCCCAGGAGTTTGAGATCAGTCTGGGCAACATGGTGAAACCCCATCCCTACTAAAAAAAAAAAAATGTGTATATATATATACATCGGGCATGGTGATACCTGCTTGTAATCCCAGCTACTCGGAAGGCTAAAGTGGGAGGATAGCTTGAGTCTAGGAGGTGGAGGCTGTGGTGAGCTGAGATCATGCTACAGCACTCCAGCCTGGGTGACAGACTGAGACCTTGTCTCTAATAAAATAAATAAAATACCTCTTCATATCTTTGCCCATTTTTTAATTTCTAGTTTTTAAGGATACATAGTAGGTGTACATATTAATGGAGTACATGAGCTATTTTGATACAGGCATGCAATGAGTAATAAGCTCACCAAGGTAAATGGAGTATCCATCCCCCTAAGCAATTTTCCTTTGTGTTAGAAACAATCCAATTATACTCTTTTATTTTAAAATGTACAATTAAATTATTTACTACAATCACCTTGTGCTATCAAACACTAGCTGTTATTCTTCATTCTTTCTATTTTTTGTACTCACTAACTATTCACCCACCTCCCCACGATGCTTCCCAGCCTCTGTTAACCATCCTTCTACTCTCTGTCTTCATGAGTTCAATTGTTCTGATTTTTAGCTCCCACTAATGAGTGAGAACATGCGAAGTTTGTCTTCCTGTGCCTGTCTTTGCCCCCATTTTTTTCTTTTAGTTTTTCTTTGTCCCTTTCTTGTCTGTTTGTGAGATTGTGTTACCTTTTGTGGATATTAACTATCATCTCTCTTGTATTTTTTTCTAAATCAAATATTTTAAGAATGATTTGATGTTCATACCAGTGTGTACACATATGTTTTTGTGTTCCTTAAAGATCAGTTCAAATGGGCTGACATAGGTTGACCAGGTAATAGTTATTATATAGCTGCACAGAGCGGTGCATCTGCAGACACAGACACATCACTAAAATCTTATTTGTCAAAACTATGAATTGCAAAAAGGAGTTTTCAGTGATGAAAACTCTTGGTGTAACCTGGGGGAAAAGGGTCATCTCAGGTGCTCTAAATATTTTTTGAAAGAGACAGTCCTTATTTCCTGGAAGTGCATATTGGTGACTTATATGCCTTTGTTGAGGGATATTTATTATCACACAAATATTTTTTGAAGGAGAGGTATTCACTGATGATGAACCATGTCATCACACAATTTCCTGAACTTTTCCAGTTACTTTTTAAATCTTGCCTTTAAAGGTGTAGGTTTCTTAATTATTTGGTGGTTGTCATTTTTTTAACTTTGTGTTTTGAAATAATTCAACATTCACAGGAGTTGCACAAATGCAAAGAAAAGACCCACGCACACTTCATGAAAACTCTCTATAGTTAGCATCTTGCTTAACTATAGTAACTATAGCCTCATGTAAGAATTGAAAAATTAACATTGGTACAATCCACAGAGTTTATTCATATTTTACCAGTTTTACAGCTCTGTGTGTGTGTGTGTCTGTGTACTTCTATTGGAGTTATTTTTTTAACTGTAGTGTGTCGAACAAATTATTCTATCACTGAAATCCTAAGCTCTACAATCATAACTATAAGTAGATAAAACTGAGGTCATAGACAAAGTGGGGCATGGGAGTAGCTTTCTGACTGATGCTACGGAGTGCCATTCTGCATATAACCTTGAAAAAAATCTACAAAGGTGCCTCACGTTGTCATGGCTCCACTTAGACCTGCATGAAGACAGAGCATACATAAAACCCCCTTTTGATCTTACAAAGTTGCTAATTCTTGGCCTTATGATGGGAAACAGAGCTCAGCACTTTTAGGCTGGCTGGTAGGGACCTTCTCTTACTTAAGGATAAATAAATAATGAGTGTTTGTGAAGATATGTTCTCCTGACTACAGTGACACCTGCCGAGATTGTTTGGGTTGTAATTTTATAGCATCCTTTTCCAGAATTAATTACACATCCACAGTCAGGCAACCATAACTTCTCTACCAGTAATGTCTCATGTACAACTGTGAACAAGTAAATTAATGCCAACTAGTGGCTGACCACACACTGTGACAAAGTATGTGTGCTTGGGCAGCAGCACCTCCTTTCTCTTTATGAATCATCTTAGGGGTTCTCTAGGAGAACTTGAAAGGAGTCAGAAAAAGTGGAGGAAGCATTGCTTTGCCCCTGCAGGAAACATCCATTGACTTCAGACTGTGAGAATCAGAAACAAGCGCTACTCGGTCATTGGTCCAACCTCCTCATGTTTGTTGTAAGTAAATGTGGTCCAGAAAAGTGAAGTGATAAGCTTTAAAGGCACAATGATAATTAGTGACAAAGTCTTGACTAAAACTCCAGCTATTTTCCTCTGAAAAGATGCTCTTTCCACTGTAACATTATAGCACTTTGTTCATTTTTATGGATTGAATGAATGGGTTAAAAAGTCAAAACAGTCTACAGAATTTCCAAGATTATTTTTCTCCTCTTTGTTCCTGAAGTATCCTAAGAAGACATGAGTGGCCATTCCTGGGACAGGCAGCCATCTCTTGCTATGGAGAACTGACTGATAAGAGTGGTTTTGGTGGCTGTAATGCTTCTACCGAGCTAATGTAACAAAATTCAGTCAAGGATTTCTAAAGCATTCTATTTTTTTTTCTCCCTGAAACTCCAAAAGAAGTTTAACTGGGGTCTAGTTAGGGTGTTTGAGGAAAATTTGGGTAGTCTTAGATTCAATATATTTTAGATTAACTTAGCTATTTATTAGTATCGACTGTTTAAAAAAAGTTATGAGATAGGTTAAATATACACAGAAGTGGACTAATCAGTATAATAAATCCCATGTAGGCCATGAACTTCAGTACTGCAATAGGTGGTCAATTATTGGGTTTAAAATAAATATGTATGAATGATTCTGTTTCTTTCTAGATGGCTCTTCCATTTTGCAGAGAGAAAGGGTTTTTTGTGGGGTGGGGTGGTTGTTAAATTATTTTTTTCTTCTGGTTATCTACCCAGTGTAGCATCTTTCTTCCTCTGTGTGGCCCTGGACTTTAAGATATTCTACTCGGGAGGCTGAAGTGGGAGGATCACTTGAGCCCAGGAGTTGAAGGCCAGCCTGGGCAATATAGTGAGAGCCCATCTCTTAAAAAATAGATATTATTGTGGTTTGTATTGGCACTGAGAAATACAAACCCACAATATAGAATTTAGAATGATGATTGAAATCTAGCATAGATGATCATGTTGGTTTATAAGGTAACATTGGGAGCCATGTTTCCTACCGTGAGACTGGCCTCTGTTGGTAAAATCAGCAGTGGAACATGCATGCTGTTAGACATAATGGTGGTTAAATGGCTAAACCAAACGTAAAGCCCAGGCTAGAGGGAAGAGTAATGACCAAAACTTAGGTATTATGGTCTCTTTAAACTGGACTGAGTATTGTCCACCCACATTGTTCTATTTTAAGTTGGGTAAGTGGTTGTCTTCTCAGTCGAACTTTAATAAGTTCTGTTGGAGGCAGGGAGCATTTTATTCTTGCCGCTTGTCTGTCCTTAAGGCCTGGCAATAAATGTTGGTGTTTGTTGAATGGATGAATGGATAGAAGAATGGGTGGTTGGACAAAGGAGTAAAGAAAGACATCTTGGGAAATGAAACTGAATCAATAGCCTCAACATTGTAGATGCCAGTGTGTGGTGTCAGGGTGTTTCAAAGGCTGGCCCATTTTTAAGCAAATGCCATTAAGAGCAGTGTAACATTAAAATAAGTCATTCTATTATTGCCTTTGGTCACATTTTTGAAGCCTAATTATAAGTTCAATGACAGCCTTCCCCCCTCCCAACCCCCCAAAAAAGGCAACAAAAGAATTCTGATTCCAGAAGAAAGACACTGGTGCTTCAGTTTAATGCTGTTCCTAAAGTTCAAAGCATGGATGCCCTGTGGAGGACAGATCTCGTTAGAAGAGGATCCTTTTCATATTTTAATGATATAATTTATTTTTCCCATTTTATACAAAATTACATTTTCTAAAAGTGATTTTGTTCCTGTGTAGGAAAATGCCAGGGATATGTCCTAGAGAAGAGGGAGATCAAAAGTAGATTTTGACACGCTAGAAATTGTAGTGGTCTGCTGAGTATTATCCACAAGAGCAAATCCAACATGGTAGAGCAGAATTTGTAGAATTCATTTAGCTTGTTAGGTGACTGTCAAACATCAGGCCCTAAAATCGTGGAAAGGGGATGCAGAGAAGGGGAATTGATTATCCCAGTCCTGTTGGTAACAGAACTCTCATTAGCACCTCAGGGAACACCACAATCCAATGTGTCTCCTTGGTAGCCTGGACCCAGTAGTGTCCTCTGGATGGAGACACTGTGTTCCTAATCCCATCCCTAGTGCCCAAGTCTTACCTTGTCTATGTTTATTGGTTATCCCATGATG
Organism: Theropithecus gelada; assembly: GCF_003255815.1. Lineage (NCBI taxonomy): Eukaryota > Metazoa > Chordata > Mammalia > Primates > Cercopithecidae > Theropithecus > Theropithecus gelada. The sequence goes on from NC_037669.1 coordinate 79,930,681, forward strand.
TGTTCTCTAGGTCACTCACTTTCTTGATCACCCTCTTCTGAATATCACACAGTGGGTTAGTAAAGGCCTTAAAAATGTTTAGATAAGGTACAGCAAAAGAATATTAGTATCCGCCATCTCAATTAAAGCAATGGAGTTATATTGTACATTGGTATATTTCACATTCTTAGTCGCCTATGTTTGACACCCCCAGTTAGAAACACAAGAGTAATTTTCTCTACTCGCTTCTTAATACGGAAGAATTGTAGGTTACCTACTCAGAGTTCTCGTAGATTTCTTCTTTATCCTTGAATGATTTTGAGTTTATGTTTAAATAAAAATCTTTCTAATAGTCTTATAATTGACCCTGAATGTTCTGGAAATTTACATATCTCAGGATAAAAATGTAACAGAAATATTAAACTCAAAGGAATCCTGAAGCCAGTCTTAGAAGAAACTACAGAATTGTCGGCCCTTTCTGTCTTATTCTCCTGACATTAATTCTCTCCCTATTACCCCTCTTCATTTTCCCACCCCCCACACAAAGCTGGGAAGAGATGACATTTGGAACATTGCCGTTTGAGGGCCCACAATTAGATGACAATGAAGTAAGCTGGCAGGCTCTCAACTCCTGTGATTCCAAAGGTTCCCAGTCCGGAATGTTTCTAACTGATGGTCATGAGTCATTGATGGATTTTGAATTCAATTTGGTATGTCTCACCAAACTTAAGAAAGAAAAACAAAAGAAATTTTATAGAATAGGTGATGTCAGAGAGCATCACATATAGTATGACAGTTTCATGACATCAGCTGTCTATATGTTCTAGATTATGATGTAACATGTTCTCAGGCTCCTCTACTGGTTCATTGTTCCACCCAGTGGAATGGGGAATCACAGGAATAAAGACCAATTCTTGACCCAAGGTAATTTTTAGTACCTGACTTTACTTGGCTTGCTACTAAATCCACTGTATTTGCTCTTCTTTTGCACAGAAATAATGAAGCAGCAGGCCTTTTCCACTTCTAACAATAGCATGATTCCTCTGACAACTCCTTTAGAAAGCAATACCTTCACCTGACTATATAGAAAGGAGTAAATATTTTAGACTACTACATTCCCCATTACCTGAGAGGAAATATGTTAATGATCCTGTGCTCCACATAGTTTAAATTTATAGTTTAAATTTTGTTGTCTGCAGTAGTACTGTTGTAGATTATTAATAAGCCTTCATTCCTTGTGAGACAATTCGTTACCTTTACACTGGTGCAAATGCATTTTTCAGTGATTCTCTGGAATTATTCCATTCAAATATGAAGAATTTGCCAAAAAGATATAAAGAGAGATTGAGAAATTGAAACTTGGCTAGGTAGAAAATGGTACCAGAGCTGCACCGCCTCCCTTGGGCTTTTCTCATAACCGTAAGTTGACAGTGATGGTATTTTGCAGGTGGGACTTGAACAGTCCAAAGGGAAGAACATCCTCAGTCCTAATGAACGTGCTGAGCCTATTATGTGTTCAGGCAGTCTCCCTGGAATACCAGTAAAAGAAAATTAAATCAACTTACGACAGCTATCTTGCATATCTCACCTGGGAAGGTATGCATGCAGTAGGACAGGCACTGCTTAACATTAATCAGCCTCCTGAAGTCATTACATTCATGAGGAAATGTAATTCACATGTGATTACTTTTTAATTTACTCTGTAATCACATTCCAAGTGAACGGGCCAAGCTTAAAATGAAATTTAAAAGTCAAATACTGCTTTGTATTAGGAATTCACAATTTTTATATGCACTTAGGTTAATAAAGATTTTACAATAACCATTTGTGACTGAGCATATGATAATTTTTTGATGAAAGTTAGTGCCATACCTAAGATAAGATGTATTTGATTTCTCTCCAAGTACTGAACTGGACCTGGAGAGTCTCAGAACTCTACTCTATAGTGAATTCCTGCCTCATCTAAACTTTATTTGAAAAGGAAAAAAAGTCATCCAAACGTTCCTCAATCCCAGATCTGAAGTTGCGTTGAACTAATGTATTTTTAATTCCTGCTGTGCCTGTGAGGCATATCCATTTGTTTTATCCATCATCAGAAGGTGTATACAGAACCTCATAATAACTGATTTCAGCTCATCAATGGGGAATGCCAGGGCCTGCAGTAAGAATCTTCCTCCAACAATGTGGTCTTTCAAGTTTGTGAAGTTACAAAGCTGCTGTGTTAGTTTCATGGGAGCCTTGAAACTAAAGGTTCAAAAGGCCAGAATCAGCTAGTTATGGATAGTAGTGGGTAGGTTTGTGCTGTGCTTTATGAACTAAGGCCAATGGAGAGAAATGTACAAAGGTTTTTCAGATATCCAGTCAATACAAAGAAGAAATGTTTTTCATTTGGCCCCCACTACCACTACATTGAACAACCTCAGAAGTAGTAAGATACCCTTTCCAGAAAATATTCAAAAGCTGGATTCCATTTTCCAGGGATGTTGTCTAGTGTTACCAACATCAGTTATTAGCTTTCAAATGTCAAGATATTTGTAATATCTTTATGCTAACTTTGCTAATATTTACTTTAGCTCAACTCATTTTGTTTTCACTTCACAACTACTTTGGCATTGTTTTAATCCAGTACTGTTAAAAGAAATATAATGCAAGGCACATGTGAGGTTTTCTAGTTGTCATATTAAAGAAGCAGGTGAAATTAATTATATATTTTATTTAACCCACTATATCCTATTATTTCAACATGCAATCAATAAGAAATTTTAAATGAGATTTTTTTTTTATACTATGAAATCTTGTGTGTATTTTACATTTATAGCACATCTCAGTTTGGACTAGTCACATTTTACATGGACAAAGCCACATGTGGCTAGGGACTACTATGGGCAGAATAGTTCCAAGCTGTGGCATTTATGAAATCATGACTGACATGATGGTTATATATTTTTAAATGCATGTTAAACAAATATGCTGCTTTCCGAATTTTAAAGTTTGAATTAGTAAATGGAATATGTACCACACCGTGGGGAACACTGACTTGAAAAGCAGTTCTTGTATCTCTCTATGTATATATGGATCTATCTATTTGGGGTGCAGTAATATGCATGATGGATGGAGTTTATATGCATGGGTCTCTGCATGGCTGTATGTACTTACCTGTGGTCCCCAGCACATGATCCATACAGCTTTTTGCCCACACAAAAGCACAGCAAAGTATAAGAAATGAGACTAATATAACCCTACTTGATTTATTTTTTTACAAATGAAACATTTACTATCATAGTATGTATATATTGTACATATGTGTGATACCATCTATGTAATGAATATGTGTGTGCATGTATATATGTGTAATATATGTAACATATATGTATGTCTGTATATATGTTTATATGTATGCATGTCACACATCCTAGGCCATTGCTGCTTCCATCTGCACTTAGGGCTGGTGTGTGGTCCCTAACCCACTTTGGTAGGTGGAATAATGGTCCCCCGAAGGAGTATTAATTCTAATCCCCAACACCTGTGAATGTTACCTTACATGACCATAGGGACTTTGCAGATGTGATTAAGTTAAGGATCTTGAGATAGGGGGATTATCTGGTATTATTCAGGTAGGTCCAATGTATTCACAAGGGTCCTTATAAATGAAAGAGGGAGGCAAGCGAGTCAGAGTGAGAGAAGGTGTGATGAGGGATGCAGAGGTCTGAGTGATGTGGTGTGAGCAAGACTTGACCTGATGTTGCTGGCTTTGAAGATGTGGGAAGGCACCATAAGGCAAGGAATGTGGGCTTCCCCTAGAAGCTGGACAAGGTGAGGAAACGGATTCTGATCTAGAACCCCAGCAGGAACATAGCCCTACTGACTTTTTGGTTTTATTCCAGTGAGAGCCATTTCAGACTTCTGACTTGCAAAACTGTGGGATAAATATGTGTTGTTTCAAGCCTTAAGTATGTAGTAATTTGTGACAGAGGCAATAATAAACTAATATGTCCATCCTCAGTAATTGGTTGATTAAAACTGTATCACTGTCAAGTTTTTTTTCATTTAAACAAATTTCAGTAGCTTTAGGGGTACAAGTAGTTTTTGGTTATGTGAACGAATTGTATAGTAGTCAAGTCTGAAATTTTAGTGCATGCATCACCTGAGTTGTGCACATGGTACCCAATATGTGTTTTTTAAAATCTCCCACGCCCCTTACATCCTCCCTTCTGAGTCTCCAGTGTCCATTATAACACTCTGTATGCCTTTGCATACCCATAGCTTAGCTCCTCTGTATGTGTGAGAACACTTGGTATTTGGTTTTCCTTTTCTGAGTTACTTCACTTAGAATAATGGCCTCCAGTTCCGTGAAAGTTGCTGCAAAAGACATTATTTTTTTTCTTGTTTATGATTGAGTAGTATTCCACGGCGTGCACGCACGCGCGCACACACACACACACACACATACACATATAGACATATATATCTCTCTCTCACATTTTCCTTGTCTACTTATTGGTTTATGGTCACTTAGGTTGGTTCCATGTCTTTTCAATTGTGAATTGTGTTGCAATAAACATATGTGTGCAGGTGTTTTTTTTCATCTCATGACTTACTTTCCTTTGGGTAGAAACCCAGTATTGGGATCGCTGGATAGAATGCGAGGTCAAATTTTAGTTCTTTGAGAAATCACTGTATTGTTTTCCATAAAGGTTGTGCTAATTTACATTCCCACCAGAAGTGTATAAATGTTTCCTTTTCACCACATCCATGTCAACATCTATCGTTTTTGGACTTTTTAAGAATGACCATTCTAGTGGGGTAAAGTGATGTCTTACTGTGGTTTTTTGTTTGTTTGTTTGTTTTTGTTTTTCTGAGACAAAGTCTCACTCTTGTCCCCTAGGCTGGAGTGCAATGGCACGATCTCGGCTCACTGCAACTTCACCTCCCGGGTTCAAGCAATTCTTCTGCCTCAGCCCACTGGGTAGCTGGGATTACAGCTCCCTGCCACTATGCCCGGCTAACTTTTGTATTTTTAGTTGAGACAGGGTTTCACCATGTTGGCCAAGCTGGTCTAGAACTCCTGACCTCAGGTGATCCACCCACCTCAGCCTCCTAAAGTGCTGGGATTACAGGCGTGAGCCACCGCGCCCGGCCCTCACTGTAGTTATAATTTGCATTTCCCTGATGATTAGTGATGTTGACCATTTTTTTCATGTTTGTTGGCCACTTGTATATCTTCTTTTGAGGAAGGTCTGTTCATGTCCTTTGCCCATTTTTAAATGTGATTATGTTTTTTATTCTTGCTGATTTGTTTGAGTTCCTAGCAGATTCTGGATATTAGTCCTTTGTCAGATGCATAGTTTGCAAATATTTTCTCCCATTCTGTGGGCTGTTTGTTTACTGTGATGATTGTTTCTTTTGCTGTGCAGAAGCTTTTTAGTTTAATTTATCACTTATTCGTTTTTGTTTTTGTTTCATTTGCTTTGGAGTCTTAGTCATAAATTGTTTGCCTAGGCCAATATCCAGAAGAGTTTTTCCTAGGTTTTCTTCTAAGATTCTTATGGTTTCATGTCTTAGATTTAGGTCTTTAATCCCTTTTGAGTTGATTTTTTGTATATGGTGAGAGATAAGGATCCAGTTTAATTCTTCTACATGTGGCTATCCAGGTTTCCCAGTACCATTTATTGAATAGAGTGTCCTTTCCCCAATTTTGTTTTTTGATGCTTTGTTTCAGATCAGTTGGTCCCAAGTATTTAGCTTTATTTCTAGGTTCCCTATTCTGTTCCATTGGCCTGTAAATCTACTTTTATACCAGTACCATGCTGTCTTGGTTACTATTGCTTTGTAGTATAATTTGAAGTCAGGCAATGTGATGCCTCCAGATTTGTTCCGTTTAGGGTTTCTTTGGCTATTTGGGCTCTTTTTGGTTCCATATGAATTTTACGATTTTTTTTTTATTTCTGTGGAAAAAAAATCTATTGGTGTTTTGATAGGAATTGCATTGAATATGTAGATTGCTTTGGATAATCAGATTATGGTCAATTTCATGATATTCTTCCAATCTATGATCATTGGATGCCTTCACATTTGTGTCACATGATACTTTCAAGTTCTTTAGATTGCAAAATGAGCCCATTTTTTAACACCCATATCAAACACCTCTTTTCCTGGGATGTTTTCCTGAACCACTTTGGCTGAGATGTGAGGACTCTCTCCTTCCTTTCTTGCCTCCACGTTCTCAGTACTGGCCCCTGACATTGGACATATCACACTGTGCTACAGTCATATATGTGAAAGCCCGTGTCCCCCACTAGACTGTTTGCAGGGTCTGGCATCTCCACAGCCAGTGCTTGATTGGCCCCAGAAATATTTGAATGCTTGAGCAAGTGCCTCAAGACTTGGATCTTACCTTTCTATAAAATGACTTGTCAAGGCCATGGTCATAGGTCTGCATATTTCTTCTTTTCTGCCTCATCCATGTCCCTGCGTTTGAGAGTTGTTCATTTTCTTTTTGAAATGGTCTGAGGCCTTTCTTTTGGAAGCTCTTTAGCCAACTAAATGATATCTTTATTTAGTTTTCTTTTAGAAATTCATCATCACTTTGCAGAATATTACTGGGAAATTGATGTAGAGTCTCAATGTCTCCTCCTCTGTTAGCCTGGAAAGACATATGCCCAGACCTTTGCAGCCTGAACATTGGCTCTTATATGCCTTGAGACCTAAGGGTGCTGAGACCAGCTCTGTCCCTTGGCATGTGGCCTGATGCACGTCCGTTCTCAGCAGCAGCGTTGCTGCAACTGGTCAGTGATTATACTCACATCTGCATTTAGGCTTGGGAATGATTACAGTAGTTCTTGTAAAGTGACTAAGTGCATTCTAAGTGTTCATACTTCTGAAGTGTATTTTGTTAATTATCCTTCTCATGGTTGAGGATTTTAAATTTTAAGAAATCTCCATTTTCTTGAGTGCAGTCTGGTGTTTACAATTCTACCTTTTAAGCAAAATGTCATCCCTTTAGTTTTCGGTCGTCTTACCCCAGTGTCATTTAGAATGAATGATTTTAAAAACACACAGAGAATATTCTTTCACTGGCAGTGGATGTGGCAGACCAATCACTTCAGTAGAAACTTGTGTCATTCAAAATTATGAAGTTCATACAACATTGAAAAAGCTCTTAATGTGGATTGTGGTTACAAAAAGTCAAAACGAAACATGAGTCACGCAGCCTGTAGTTATCAGTTCTGCTTTAATGGACGGTGGTGGAATCATTTTAGAGGGTAGAAGGTTAGGACTCAGAGTGTGGGGTGAAATAAAGATACATATCCAGAAGTTCAGATCCTGGGTAGGTAAGCATCATGTAGGGTAAAGGTGTCAAATATGAGATTCAGGCAACTCTGCTAATTGCACTTGGAAATCCCATTTACTTCTGAATGCCCTGTAGAGAGCATGGCTCAACTCAGCCTCTGTGTTGATTGTTCATAGATGAGATGCTTACCCCTGGCTAGGTGTCCACCCATAGAGGAGAGGTAGAGTCATAGAGTGGAAAGTCCTCTATAGTCATTTGGGAGTTAGGGAGATGAGTCTCTCTTGGCTTTCATGAAAGGCATCTGCCATACCCCGTGTCTCCAGCCACAGCATTGATGTTGAGTCCTAAACCTACATCTGCATTTGTCTGCTTGCTTTAGGGCTTTTGGCAGCCCTCAGTTTACCTATTTCAAAGACCGTTCAACTATTGCCTATCTATCCTTTAGTTTTGTTTTTTGTTTTTTTTTTTTTTGAGACAGAGTCTTGCACACCCAGGCTGGAGTGCAGTGACGCAAACTTGGCTCACTGCAACCTCCGCCTCCCGGGCTCAAGTGATTCTCTTACCTCAGCCTCCTGAGTAGCTGGGATTACAGGTGCCCACCACCATGACTCGCTAATTTTTATATTTATAGTTTTGGTAGAGACAGGGTTTCACCATGTTTGCCAGGCTGGTCTTGAACTCCTGGCCTCAAGTAATCCACCCACCTCAGTCTCCAAAAGTGCTGGGATTACAGGCGTGAGCCACCACCCCAGCCCTTTATTTTTTTGATTGTAGGTGTTTTGGTTTGTTTTCTCTTTGGTTTGTATTATCTGAACTTTTCTTTTTATGTAATTACCTTTGTTAGTCTTTTCTTTTGGGTTTCTCCCACTGTAAAAATGTTAAAAAATGACTTTTTAAAAGTATTTTAAATTATTTTGCTGTTTTCAATGCTTTATGTTTTAAATGAAACACTTTTGTTTTTAAAATTTTTAATCTTTAATCTGTCTCTAATTTATTTGGGATAAGGTGTGAGGTAGGGTTCACATTTATTCTTTTCAATGTCCTCACTTTCCCATAATAACATTTGTTGATTAATTCATCTTGCCTCATGAATTTGCAATGTCATATGAAAAATACTACTTTTCTGTGTGTTTGAGTCTATTTCTGGAGGCGAGGATCATGCTTTGATCACTGTGCCCTTCTAATCACTACAGCTTTATGATGTGTTTTTGTATGTGAGCAATGTACATTGCCATTATATTCATATGGTATATTCATTTCAGGTCAGCAGACTTGAAATACTGCTTTTTCTCTTTCTAGTTGGAGAGATTTTTGAGTAGTTCACTAGGTGACACCTTGCCGTTTTCTAAGTACAAGACTAGTCAACAGTTGGTTATTAAAGCAGAAAATATTGCTATTTTTATTTCAAATGCATCCCTTTTCCTATAGCTTTTAATAAAACATGTTGTTTAAGCATTATTGGGGTATAAATTCTGTTCTTAATTTTTATCACTTTGGGTTGTTGGCATTGGTACCAAAGCTGTATAGTGTACACCACTGTGCTGTTTTCTTGATCATTGCTGGCTGACTCTTTAGAGGAAGGAACCATTTGTTGTTGTTGTTGTTGTTGTTGTTGTTGTTGTGGGATACCACCTCACTTAAATTAGAAGGAAGTATCAGGAATACTCTACCTCCTGGAAGAAAAGCAGATGGTAGTGAAATATTTTTAGCTTCCCAGGGCCTCCCAGTCACAGGAAAAAGACATAACTTCAAAATCTCCCTTAGTTTTTTTGAGATGGAGTTTCACTCTGTTGCCCAGGCTGAAGTGCAATGGTGCAGTCTCAGCTCACTGCAACCTCCACCTTCCGGATTTAAGCAATTCTCCTCCCTCAGTTCCCCAAGTAGTTGGAACTACAGGTGTGCACTACCATGCCCAGCTAATTTTTGTATTTTTAGTAGAGACAGGGTTTCACCGTGTTGGCCAGGCTGGTCTCAAACTCCTGACCTCAGATGATCTGCCTGCCTCGACCTCCCAAAGTGCTGGGATTACAGGTGAGAGCCACCACGCCCAGCCCTCCCTTAGTATTTTTACTATAACTATCTTTTGGCCACCTTTTTAGGGGTATGTGTACATGACCTTTGTCCTTTTCCACCTTTTTTCTTTTAGTTTTTCTCTTTTTTTTCTAGTCTAATCTCACTCCCACTCTCTGGCCATTAGCTATTTCACTGTGTCACTTCTGAGAAAACTGTCTCAGCCATCTCAGAAAAGCAGTTCTGACTGTTCTGAAGGAAATAAAAATAGCAGAGCAAGAAGTGAATGTGGGATGTTATTTTGGTCTGTGATGTCATCAGTCAATCACAATTCAACTTTCCAAATGTTGTTTGCAGGTCTGTTTAGGATTGTGGTATTTTAACTGGTTGGCTTCTGTATGATGTTTGAGAATGATTAATTCTCAAAATACGTTTTCCCTACTGAAAAGTAGCTGACTTAAAAGACACATGTTTCAAAGCTGAATGGAAGTCATCATTAACTGGCCTAAATGCAGGTCAGATGGGTTCCTAAGGGAAAGAGCATCCTTTGGTCCTTCTCTCTTTGAAGCTTGAAGAGCTAACTGTTCAATGCATACATGGCTTTCACCTCTAATTAGTAGTTTTGCTGAATAAGTCCTGGATTATCAAGAACCTAACCAACCAACTCCGAAGAATACAGAATGTTTTAGAATTTAACTTTCATCAGAGCAACTTTTTCAGTCCTGAGCAAAGTAGTTACTCTTTTGAAATGAAAAAACATGGGTAAATGTCAGAGAGCTGAAAAACGATTCATGTCATTTCTGAAACATTCACATTCAAATAATACCAGTGCCAACCAAATTCTAGTGAATTCTGTAATGATCGCATTGTCAGATAAAATGTGGAGGCTGGTGTTTACAAGCCATGTCTTGCAATAAATATAGCAAATGCAGGGAACCAGAAAAGTCATTCTTCTGTGGTCATTTGTAATCTACTTATAAGAAGGAAGGAAGAGCAGTGTAGGGCAAAGTTGTAGTATTCAGCAGAATTGCCCTAAAGTATGAATCTAAAAGGCTGAATGATTGATTGTGGGAAGATTTCCGTAAATGATACTCAAATTAAAACATTAAGTGAGTGACTTTAAGCAAAATTACATTGCCACATGCAATTTATTCACTGAAAGGAACTTTTAAAATAAGATGAATAATACAAAAAAAAAAAAAAATTCCTGAGATCTAGTTAGATAATACAAGCTTTTCTTTTCTTTTTCCTCTTTCCCCCACCCCCAGCTTCTAAATTGAACACCTGTCAGATTTTTTTTTCCTTTCATTTCTTTGACTTGTCAGAGAAAAAAGGTCAGACTGATCACCAGCTCTACTTTTTAACAGACAGAAGCCTGTAATTGAGAGTAATTCCTCTGCAATTTTGTAGGCAAGGGCTGTTTCAGGCTGGCTTTCAAAAGCTAGGTTAGGAGAGAAATGCTGGTGTTCTCTAAGTGAATCAACTTTATTCACTGGGCTGCAGATCATTTCTGATTTTTACTGAAATGCAGAAAGCTACAGTGCTCACATTAGTGTCCTTCTTTTAGATGAATAGAAGTGTAATCTATTTTTAACTTCTACTGGGGTGCCCTGCAGCTAAAAAAAAAAAAAAAAAAAATTGCTTTGTGAGAGGTAGCTCAGAAATGTCTCATTTTGAAATTCTGCATTCTTAAGAATACAAGGTGGCTTATTATTATTATTATTTCTTTCTCTGAGAAGTTTCCATCCCTGCTTAAGACTTCACTTGAGATGGAAATTGTGCGTGTTTGTCTTTAATAGAAATAGATTCAATGTTTGTCATCATGGTGTGATACATATTATGATGCAATGTAAAGATGTTTGGAAGTGCTGAATTAATTTCTTTATAAAAATAGTTACTGTCAAAATTTGAAGGATGAAATGAAGGCACTCCTTAACTCATATGAAACTTCACAAAATCTGTGTCCATAGCTTTCACTACTCATTAAGGGTTTCTTGTTTGAGGCAGGGCCCAGAGAAAAAGAAATCATTGGGGGGCAGAGCAAGATGGCCGAATAGGAACAGCTCCAGTCTCCAACTCCCAGCGCGAGCGACACAGAAGACCAGTGATTTCTGCATTTTCAACTGAGGTACTGGGTTCATCTCACTGGGGAGTGCCTGACGATCGGCGCTGGTCAGCTGCTACAGCCCGACCAGCGAGAGAGCTGAAGCAGGGCGAGGCATCGCCTCACCTGGGAAGTGCAAGGGGGAAGGGAATCCCTTTTCCTAGCCAGGGGAACTGAGACACACAACACCTGGAAAATCGGGTAACTCCCACCCCAATATTGCGCTTTAAGCAAACAGGCACACCAGGAGATCATATCCCACACCTGGCCGGGAGGGTCCCACGCCCACGGAGCCTCCCTCATTGCTAGCACAGCAGTCTGTGATCTACCAGCAAGGCAGCAGCGAGGCTGGGGGAGGGGCGCCCGCCATTGCTGAGGCTTAAGTAGGTAAACAAAGCTGCTGGGAAGCTCGAACTGGGTGGAGCTCACAGCAGCTCAAGGAAACCTGCCTGTCTCTGTAGACTCCACCTCTGGGGACAGGGCACAGCTACACAACAACAACAACAACAACAACAAAAAAGCAGCAGAAACCTCTGCAGACGCAAACGACTCTGTCTGACAGCTTTGAAGAGAGCAGTGGATCTCCCAACACGGAGGTTGAGATCTGAGAAGGGACAGACTGCCTGCTCAAGCGGGTCCCTGACCCCTGAGTAGCCTAACTGGGAGACATCCCCCACTAGGGGCAGTCTGACACCCCACACCTCACAGGGTGGAGTACACCCCTGAGAGGAAGCTTCCAAAGCAAGAATCAGACAGGTACACTCGCTGTTCAGAAATATTCTATCTTCTGCAGCCTCTGCTGCTGATACCCAGGCAAACAGGGTCTGGAGTGGACCTCAAGCAATCTCCAACAGACCTACAGCTGAGGGTCCTGACTGTTAGAAGGAAAACTATCAAACAGGAAGGACACCTACACCAAAACCCCATCAGTACATCACCATCATCAAAGACCAGAGGCAGATAAAACCACAAAGATGGGGAAAAAGCAGGGCAGAAAAGCTGGAAATTCAAAAAATAAGAGCGCATCTCCCCCGGCAAAGGAGCGCAGCTCATCGCCAGCAACGGATCAAAGCTGGACGGAGAATGACTTTGACGAGATGAGAGAAGAAGGCTTCAGTCCATCAAATTTCTCAGAGCTAAAGGAGGAATTACGTACCCAGCGCAAAGAAACTAAAAATCTTGAAAAAAAAGTGGAAGAATTGATGGCTAGAGTAATTAATGCAGAGAAGATCATAAACGAAATGAAAGAGATGAAAACCATGACACGAGAAATACGTGACAAATGCACAAGCTGCAGTAACCGACTCGATCAACTGGAAGAAAGAGTATCAGCGATTGAGGATCAAATGAATGAAATGAAGCGAGAAGAGAAACCAAAAGAAAAAAGAAGAAAAAGAAATGAACAAAGCCTGCAAGAAGTATGGGATTATGTAAAAAGACCAAATCTACGTCTGATTGGGGTGCCTGAAAGTGAGGGGGAAAATGGAACCAAGTTGGAAAACACTCTTCAGGATATCATCCAGGAGAACTTCCCCAACCTAGTAGGGCAGGCCAACATTCAAATCCAGGAAATACAGAGAACGCCACAAAGATACTCCTCGAGAAGAGCAACTCCAAGACACATAATTGCCAGATTCACCAAAGTTGAAATGAAGGAAAAAATCTTAAGGGCAGCCAGAGAGAAAGGTCGGGTTACCCACAAAGGGAAGCCCATCAGACTCACAGCAGATCTCTCGGCAGAAACTCTACAAGCCAGAAGAGAGTGGGGGCCAATATTCAACATTCTTAAAGAAAAGAATTTTAAACCCAGAATTTCATATCCAGCCAAACTAAGTTTCATAAGTGAAGGAGAAATAAAATCCTTTACAGATAAGCAAATGCTTAGAGATTTTGTCACCACTAGGCCTGCCTTACAAGAGACCCTGAAGGAAGCACTCAACATGGAAAGGAACAACCGGCACCAGCCATTGCAAACACATGCCAAAATGTAAAGACCATCGAGGCTAGGAAGAAACTGCATCAACTAACGAGCAAAATAACCAGTTAATATCATAATGGCAGGATCAAGTTCACACATAACAATCTTAACCTTAAATGTAAATGGACTAAATGCTCCAATGAAAAGACACAGACTGGCAAACTGGATAAAGAGTCAAGACCCATCAGTCTGCTGTATTCAGGAGACCCATCTCACACGCAGAGACATACATAGGCTCAAAATAAAGGGATGGAGGAAGATTTACCAAGCAAATGGAGAACAAAAAAAAGCAGGGGTTGCAATCCTAGTCTCTGATAAAACAGACTTTAAACCATCAAAGATCAAAAGAGACAAAGAAGGCCATTACATAATGGTAAAGGGATCAATTCAACAGGAAGAGCTAACTATCCTAAATATATATGCACCCAATACAGGAGCACCCAGATTCATAAAGCAAGTCCTTAGAGACTTACAAAGAGACTTAGACTCCCATACAATAATAATGGGAGACTTCAACACTCCACTGCCAACATTAGACAGATCAACAAGACAGAAAGTTAACAAGGATATCCAGGAATTGAACTCATCTCTGCAGCAAGCAGACCTAATAGACATCTATAGAACTCTCCACCCCAAATCAACAGAATATACATTCTTCTCAGCACCACATCGTACTTACTCCAAAATTGACCATATAATTGGAAGTAAAGCACTCCTCAGCAAATGTACAAGAACAGAAATTATAACAAACTGTCTCTCAGACCACAGTGCAATCAAACTAGAACTCAGGACTAAGAAACTCAATCAAAACCGCTCCACTAAATGGAAACTGAACAACCTGCTCCTGAATGACTACTGGGTACATAACGAAATGAAGGCAGAAATAAAGATGTTCTGGCCGGGCGCGGTGGCTCAAGCCTGTAATCCCAGCACTTTGGGAGGCCGAGACGGGCGGATCACGAGGTCAGGAGATCGAGACCATCCTGGCTAACACGGTGAAACCCCGTCTCTACTAAAAATACAAAAACTTAGCCGGGCGTGGCGGCGGGCGCCTGTAGTCCCAGCTACTCGGGAGGCTGAGGCAGGAGAATGGCGTGAACCCGGGAGGCGGAGCTTGCAGTGAGCTGAGATCCGGCCACTGCACTCCAGCCTGGGTGACAGAGCGAGACTCCGTCTCAAAAAAAAAAAAAAAAAAGATGTTCTTTGAAACCAATGAGAACAAAGATACAACATACCAGAATCTCTGGGACACATTTAAAGCAGTGTGTAGAGGGAAATTTATAGCACTAAATGCCCACAAGAGAAAGCAGGAAAGATCTAAAATTGACACTCTAACATCGCAATTAAAAGAACTAGAGAAGCAAGAGCAAACACATTCCAAAGCTAGCAGAAGGCAAGAAATAACTAAGATTAGAGCAGAACTGAAGGAGATAGAGACACAAAAAACCCTCCAAAAAATCAATGAATCCAGGAGTTGGTTTTTTGAAAAGATCAACAAAATTGACAGACCACTAGCAAGACTAATAAAGAAGAAAAGAGAGAAGAATCAAATTGACGCAATTAAAAATGATAAAGGGGATATCACCACCGACCCCACAGAAATACAAACTACCATCAGAGAATACTATAAACACCTCTACGCAAATAAACTGGAAAACCTAGAAGAAATGGATAATTTCCTGGACACTTACACTCTTCCGAGACTAAACCAGGAAGAAGTTGAATCCCTGAATAGACCAATAGTAGGCTCTGAAATTGAGGCAATAATTAATAGCCTACCAACCAAAAAAAGTCCAGGACCAGATGGATTCACAGCTGAATTGTACCAGAGGTATAAGGAGGAGTTGGTACCATTCCTTCTGAAACTATTCCAATCAATAGAAAAAGAGGGAATCCTCCCTAACTCATTTTATGAGGCCAACATCATCCTGATACCAAAGCCTGGCAGAGACACAACAAAAAAAGAGAATTTTAGACCAATATCCCTGATGAACATCGATGCAAAAATCCTCAATAAAATACTGGCAAACCGGATTCAACAACACATCAAAAAGCTTATCCACCATGATCAAGTGGGCTTCATCCCTGGGATGCAAGGCTGGTTCAACATTCGCAAATCAATAAACATAATCCAGCATATAAACAGAACCAAAGACAAGAACCACATGATTATCTCAATAGATGCAGAAAAGGCTTTTGACAAAATTCAACAGCCCTTCATGCTAAAAACGCTCAATAAATTCGGTATTGATGGAACGTACCTCAAAATAATAAGAGCTATTTATGACAAACCCACAGCCAATATCATACTGAATGGGCAAAAACTGGAAGCATTCCCTTTGAAAACTGGCACAAGACAGGGATGCCCTCTCTCACCACTCCTATTCAACATAGTGTTGGAAGTTCTGGCTAGGGCAATTAGGCAAGAGAAAGAAATCAGGGGTATTCAGTTAGGAAAAGAAGAAGTCAAATTGTCCCTGTTTGCAGATGACATGATTGTATATTTAGAAAACCCCATTGTCTCAGCCCAAAATCTCCTTAAGCTGATAAGCAACTTCAGCAAAGTCTCAGGATACAAAATTAATGTGCAAAAATCACAAGCATTCTTATACACCAATAACAGACAAACACAGAGCCAAATCATGAATGAACTTCCATTCACAATTGCTACAAAGAGAATAAAATACCTAGGAATCCAACTTACAAGGGATGTAAAGGATCTCTTCAAGGAGAACTACAAACCACTGCTCAGTGAAATAAAAGAGGACACAAACAAATGGAAGAACATACCATGCTCATGGATAGGAAGAATCAATATCGTGAAAATGGCCATACTGCCCAAGGTAATTTATAGATTCAATGCCATCCCCATCAAGCTACCAATGACTTTCTTCACAGAATTGGAAAAAACTGCTTTAAAGTTCATATGGAACCAAAAAAGAGCCCGCATCTCCAAGACAATCCTAAGTCAAAAGAACAAAGCTGGAGGCATCACGCTACCTGACTTCAAACTCTACTACAAGGCTACAGTAACCAAAACAGCATGGTACTGGTACCAAAACAGACATATAGACCAATGGAACAGAACAGAGTCCTCAGAAATAATACCACACACCTACAGCCATCTGATCTTTGACAAACCTGAGAAAAACAAGAAATGGGGAAAGGATTCCCTATTTAATAAATGGTGCTGGGAAAATTGGCTAGCCATAAGTAGAAAGCTGAAACTGGATCCTTTCCTTACTCCTTATACGAAAATTAATTCAAGATGGATTAGAGACTTAAATGTTAGACCTAATACCATAAAAATCCTAGAGGAAAACCTAGGTAGTACCATTCAGGACACAGGCATGGGCAAAGACTTCATGTCTAAAACACCAAAAGCAACGGCAGCAAAAGCTAAAATTGACAAATGGGATCTAATTAAACTAAAGAGCTTCTGCACAGCAAAAGAAACTACCATCAGAGTGAACAGGCAACCTACAGAATGGGAGAAAATTTTTGCAATCTACTCATCTGACAAAGGGCTAATATCCAGAACCTAC
>NC_037669.1:79952582-79994032 GCF_003255815.1 Theropithecus gelada
GAGTTGATGGGTGCAGCAGACCAACATGGCACAAGTATACATATGTAACAAACCTGCACGTTATGCACATGTACCCTACAACTTAAAGTATAATAATAATAAATAAATTTAAAAAAAAAAAAACACACAGAATCTGACCACAAACAAACAAACAAACAAAAATATTTTGTCCAATTTTTAAATTGAGTTCCTTGTTTTTATTATTCACTTTTAAATGTTCTTTAGATGTTTGTTTTATGAATTCTTTATCAGATATACCATTGCAGATAATTTTCTTCATTCTGTGATGCATCTTTTTATTTTCTTAACAGTGCCTTTAAAAAGCAGATACTTTTAATTGTAATGAAGTCCAACTTATCAACTGTTCTTTTATTGATTGTGCATTTGGTATTACATTTTTAAAATCTTTGCTTCACCCAAAGTAACAAACATTTTATCTTCTTTTTATCATAATATTTATAGCTTTACATTTTAAATTTATCTACAATCCATTTTGAATTACTTTTATATGTAGTATTTGGTATGAATCAAAGCTCATTTTTTCTGCATATAGATACCTAATTGCTCTATCACCATATGCTGAAAAGACTGTTATTTTACTACTAATTTTTTTTTGCATCTTGGTCAAAAATATATGTATTTCTGTACTCTGTTTTATTTTCACTGATCTATTTGTTAACTTTCATGAAAATATAACTTTGTCTTAAATACTGTATCTATATGTTAAGTCATGAAAACAGGTACTGTTAGTTCTCCATACTTACTCTTCTTTTGCAAAAGTGCTTTACTCTTCTGGGTTTCTTCACTTCCACACAAAATTTTAGAATTGCTTTCCTAGTTTCTACCCAAAATGGCTGGAATCTTTATTAGAGTAGCATTGCATTTATAGATCAATTTGAGAATTGACATCCTCACAGTGTTAACTTTTCTGACTCATGAACATGGTACAGTTCTTTACTTTTTAGCTATTCTTTATTTTCTCTTCATATTTTACAGTTTTTAGTCTATAAATATTTCAGTTTATCCTATTTATCCTTAAGTGTTACATATTTTTGAAGCTCTTGCAAATAGCATTATTTTAAAATTTTAAATTCTGACTACTTGTTGCTAAGTATATCGAAATGGAATTCAATTGTGTAAACCGATCTTGTATTCTGTATTTTGTGAAATATATTTATTAGTTCTTGCAGTATTTTTATAGATTCAATTTGATTTTCCTTAAAGATGATCCCATTATCTATAAATAAAGATAAATTTACTTCTCCCAAAAAAAAAAAAAAAAAAAAAAGAAAAAGAAATCATTCAGAAGAAAACATACACATATTGAATCCAATTTAAACTCCTGGTTGTGTCTAATTTTACAAAATACAGTCACTTTTTCAACTAAAAAATAAACCCAAAATATCGTAATATGTGATAGAAGCATGTCAGCATCTACAGTGTGATCTGTTTATTTTACCAAGTACAAAAGTGAGGTGGAATAACAGAAAGCTAGGACATAAGGTAAAAATGTCTAATTTTGAAGGAACTGAATTCTGTTTGCCTTTGATGTAACAATGATTAAAAAGAAGAAACTGTCAAGATCCCTGAGTTCTAACATTCAATGGGTTGTACTACGTTGAAATCAGAAAACAGTGCTGACAAAAGGTGTAAATGGTCCAAGTCATATCACTAGTTATGGAAAATGTGCTTGGATTCTATGATGCTACTTGTAGTACAGGTGCATCATTTTGAAAATGTAGGGGATAATTTCAGAGGTCACTTGGATAAACCTTGCCTTTCATTATTGTCATCTAATAACCATTCATCCTAGAACCATAATATATAAAAATCCCCACATAAATAGGTAGAATTATAATTTTTTAAAAAGCACGTTTTTAGCCACAAAACAGAGGAGTGATTACCAGCTATGATCAGTAAGCCTGAATTATATCATACTTAGAAGAGAGAGATGCAAATGAATGAATTAAATTAGGAGCACAATTCTCTTCTTAAATCAGCATTTTTGACTGTCAGAACCTGGCTAGACTGCATTATTCTTAATAGACTGTGATTTGTATTGAAATAGGACAATAAATCTGATTATTGAAATTTATTTGCTGCTTGTTGTTCAGTTGTTCTGGCTTTGTGCATGAGCAGGGTGAATGTAATAGGCAGGGCTGGTGATTCAGCAGAATGGCATTTTTGTAAGTGATCACGCACTCTCTAGATTGAAGACTGATTAACACAAAGATGGGATCAACTACTCTGCATTCACTGTTTTACATTGCATATTTCACAGGAAAGCTGTGCAGGCTTCCGAGGGCACCAGCAATGGAATAATCTAACAGTTTCTCTCCATGGCCTAATTTAAAAACCGCATTTATACTTCGGTCCTCAGAAGACAACCTCTCTTCTAAACTTCAGCGTCATCCACTTCAATTCTGTATTATCTGTGGTAACTTCATTTGTCTTTTTTCTCACTTTTATTTTGTGAAGCCAATTTAATGACAGGCTTGTGATGTGTTGATTCCAAGTTGACATTAGGGGGTTTCACATTTTACAGGCTGACTCCAATGAGAGGCTTGTATTTTGTGTTCCCTGACCATCACGGGTAAACATGCAGAAGAAGAATGAAAATGAATCACAATGTATACCATTTGATCCCCCACAGGACCCTCTGAAAGAAAGGTTGCTTTGACATTGTCTTGGTTTGCATATTTTAGGTAAACTCTAATCACAAGCTGTTTCAGTTTTGATAAAATAGGCCTCAACACTATACAGGCATGAACTAGTAAAATACAAAATAATCACACAGCTTTAATAAGAAATACACATCATTGGGAGCTAGAGTAGAAAGCTCCCATTCGAATTTAAATATCTTATGCTTCCTAATTTGAGGGAGTGTAGAACATAGGAAGAAAATGAAAAGATGGTAGGTATTTGTTAAAAAACAAACAAACAAACAAAAAATAAAACATGATCCATCTACAAAGTTCGTGGGCATGGTACTTTCCATCCTTTTTACAGCTCTTCTGTTCTAATTTCTCTTTCCCAACCTTAGCTTTGTCAATCTAACCCTGTCTTTTCTTGTTACCAGAGCTAATGAGGCCCGCCTATACTCGCAGAGGATTAATCAGTGATTATAAACCATTTAGGAGATGCAGGGTGTTCTGTACACAGGCTACCTCCATTACGACTATGTAACATTCTTGGTTTGACCTACATACAGTAGTGATGACATTGACCTGCCACTGTCAAGTGGCTGTTGGCTTCAAGTTAAACCTTCCTGTTTTCTTGGGTTTTCAAAAATGCTGAGCCTTTTTGAAAAACAGTTGACTTACTCACACAAATTCAGTCCACCTTTGACAAGGGCACAAAAGTGACTAAATGGAGAAAGGATAACTTTTCAACAAATAGTGATAGAACAGTTGAACATCCAATGTAAAAATATGAACTTCAGCATAGACCTTGCATAAGTCACAAAAAACTTCAAAAGAATAATAGACCTAAATGTGAAATGCAAAAGTATAAAATCTAGAAAAAAATCTATGGGATCTTATATTTGGTAACGTGTTAATTGATATATACAACACCAAAAACATAATGCATGAAAAAAATCATAAGTTACACTTAATTAAAATTAAAACGAGCTATGCAAAAGCCACTATGAAGAAAAAGCAAAGCCAAGCCAGAGTCTGGGAGAACACAAAATACAAATCTGATAAAGGACTTGTATCCATAATAAAGAAAGAACCCTTACAACTCAACAGTAAGAAAACAAACAAGCTGATTTTAAAAATGATCAAAAGATCTGAATACATAGCTCACTAAAGGTATGCAGAGGGAAAATGTACATATGAAAAGATGTTCAACATCACATGTTGGTAGAGAGTTGCAAATTAGTACAAGATACTATCACACAGCCACTGGTGTGTGACAATACCATTAATAGGGAGGAGGTAGAGCAAATACTACGTACCCAAAACTGACAATATCATTAATAGGGAGGATGTAGAGCCACAAAGACTCTCATACATTGCTTATGAGAATGTAAACTAGTACAGGCACTTTGGAAGACAGTTTTGCAGTTTCCTACAAAGTTAAACATAGTTTTACCATACAATCCAGCAATCTATAGGTATTTACCCAACTGATATGAAAACTTACGAACTTAGAAAACCCTGCACTGGAATGTTTGTCACAGCTTTATTCACAATTCCCCAAACTGGAAACGAAGAAAATGTCCTTCAATAAGTGAATGAATAAATAAGCTCTGTTACATCTGTAGAATGGAACATTACTCAGCAATATAAAAGAATGAACTATACATAAAAACATGGATGAATAGTAAATGCATATTGCTAAGGAAAGAAGGTAGTCTGAAAAGGCTATCTACTGCATGCTGCAACTTTATAACTTTCTGGTAAAGACAAAACCATGGAGATGGTAAACAAACCATTGTTACCAGAGGTTCTGGGGTGAGGTTTAATAGGTGAAACATGGAATCTTTGTTTTCCCCCGCACCATGAAACTATTCAATTTGATACTGTAAATGGTGGATACCTGACATTCTGCATTTACTAAAACCCAGGGTACATTTCTTCTCCAAGAATAAACCCTGGGAGCAACAAATACACCTAACACCCAGATCTTGGTTTATAATTCCATTTCCCAATAAAAGAAACCAAGGCTCTTTGGAGAAATGGCAAATTCTAGGACTCCAGCAAGAAATATACATGATGAGCCTGGAGCATGTTGTAGTGCCAAGAAGTAAGAGAGTGCTCAGAAAACACAACAAAATAAATCACAGTAATGGGAGTGTGTTAAATGGACTTGAGAGCCAACTCAAGGAGTTTCCAAGCACCAAAGATGGGTTGCTTTGAACAGCAGAATAAAGAGTATTGAATTATAACCCAAAATATAAAAAAGATTTGAATGAATAGGGATAGAAATAATGATTGAATAAACAAATATATGAGGTAGAATTGAAAAATCTGTTTAGCAGAATTCCAGATAGTTCTCATAAATCCTGCAAGGAGCTGGAGCCTAGTTCTCACATCTTCAGTGTTGGCCACACGTGGTTTCTTGTCCAAAGTGTACAGCTTAAAAAGGAGGAAAAATGAGTAACTTCAGAATGGAAAAGTTGAATAAACAATACTTCAATCAGTGATCAAGGTTAACATCATTGGTGATAAGTCATGTTGATAATATGGATGTTGCTATTATGTGATGAGTATGGCACCTTATCTTTGTAGTGTTCCTCCCAAAAAAACCATAGACATAGTCCAATCATGAGAAAGACAGCAGACAAACCTTAATTAAGGGACTTCAACAACATACTTGCCTCAGTGCTATTAAGGTCATAAGAAACAGTAAGGGTCTGATAAACGGTCACAACCAAGAAGAGTCTTAAGAGACATTATAAGTTATGTTAATATGGTATCTTGGATGGGGTCCTGGAATAGAAAAAGGATATTAGGTTGAAAACTAAGGAAATAGAATAAAGTAGAGGTTTTGTGTGTGTGTGTGTGTGTTTGAGATGGAGTCTCGCTGTCTCCCAGGCTGGAGTGCAGTGGCACAATCTCGGCTCACTACAAGCTCCACCTCCTGGGTTCACGCCATTCTCCTGCCTCAGCCTCCCGAGTAGCTGGGACTACAGGTGCCCACCACCACGCCCAGCTAATTTTTTGTATTTTTAGTAGAGATGGGGTTTCACCATGTTAGCCAGGATGGTCTCAATCTCCTGACCTCGTGATCCGCCTACCTCGGCCTCCCAAAGTACTGGGATTACAAGCATGAGCCATCATACCCGGCCTGGCTTTTGTTAATAGTAATGTCTCAGAGGCCAGGTGTGGTATCTCACATTAGGAGTTTGAGACCAGCCTGGGCACCATAGTAGTAAGAGTCGGTCTCTACCAAAAAATAAAAAAACAAATTAGGTGTGATAATGCCTGGTAGTCCCAGCTACTCAGGAGGCTGAGGCAGGAGGATCACTTGAGCCCAGGAGTTTGAGGCTGCAGTGAGCTCTGATCACGTCACTGTACTCCAGCTTGGGTGACAAAGACCCTGACCCTAAAAAAAAAAAAAAAAAAGAAAAAAAAAGAAAAATAAATAAATATAAATAATAATTTATGAATGCTAGTTCAATGATTGTAACAACTCTACCATACATGGAAGTTGCTGATAATAGTGGAAACTAGGTGTGGCATATATGGGAACTCTGAACTCTTTATAATTTTTCTGTAGATTTAAAACTAGTCTAAAATAAAAAAGTAAAAGAAAACGTAACGCTGCTGACTGTCATCAGGGTCTGGGCCACAGAAGGAAAGATTTTTCTAAGTAAAAGTTACTGGCCCTAATAGAGATTGGACAAAGCTGGTGTTGGTTTTAAAGGGATTCTGGGGAGGCAAGAGGGTGTCAGCATCACTTAATCAGTTGCCTTGATTGACTTGGCAGTGTCAAGTTTTGAAAAGAGTGTGACATGGCACACTTGAGCCTTCAGTGTGATTTTGTGAAGTCCCCAGAATGTCTATGGAAGCTCTAGTCAAGTCTGTGGAGTTTCTAAGTGTATCTGATTGAAGGACACTGTCAGTCAAACTTGTTGGTCACGGTGTTGACTTCAAACTGAACAAAACACTTCCAAAACAATCCTCCATCACACCACTTTTATTTATTTGTTTGTTTGTTTGTTTGAGACAGAGTGTCACTCTGTTGCCCAGACTGATCTCGGCTCACTGCAACCTCCACCTCCTGGGTTCAAGTGATTCTCCTGCCTAAGCCTCCCGAGTAGCTGGGATTACAGGCATGCACCACCACACCCAGCTAATATTTTTATTTTTAGTAGATACAGGTATTCACCATGTTAGCCAGGATGTTCTCGAACTCCTGACCTCGAGTGATCTGCACGCCTTGGCCTCCCAAAGTGCTGGGATTGCAGGTGTGAGCCACCATGCCTGTCCAGCTCCTCTGACCACTTTTACAATATATTTTACCTGTTTGAATTGAAAGTGATACTTATTCAGAGGATGTCAGAGAAAAAGAACTACACATCCTATTTTATCTTTCAGGAAATGGGCAGGGGGAAGTCGTCATGGGCAGAATCTCTTTTAAAGTAGTGGAACCCTCCATTATTTTTTGACTTTGTTTTTCTGCTTTTGACACACTGCCCCCAACTGGCAGCATTTATAGAAAATGAAAGGAGGAACTAATAACTCATTTGAGCAAGGATTGATTGATTGATTGATTGAGACAGGGTCTCGCTCTGTCACCAGGCTGCAGTGCAGGGTGCCATCATAGCTCACTGCAACCTCAAGCTCCCAGGTTCAAGTGATCCTCCTACCTCAGCCTCCCAAGTAGCTGGGACTACAGGTGCGTGCTGCTGTGCCTGACTTTTTTGTTTTGTTTTTTTGTAGAAACAGGAACTTGCCATGTTGCCCAGGCTGTTCTCAAACACTGGGGCTCAAGCTGTCTGCCTGTCTCAGCCTCCCAAAGTGCTAGGATTATAGGTGTCAGCCACTGTGCCCACTGGGCCTCTGAGCCGATTTTTAAAATGAAAGGAAACTAACCAAGATTTTACCTAGTGGGTAGATGCAACATAATATGAAGGAGAGCATCTGCTGCCATGCCTTGTGGTACTAAAGATGCTAATAGGCACTGCTCTCACCAAATCATGGAATCATTGACATTTGGTTTATTGTGAGAACAGTTGATGCTGCCTTGTTGAGGTAGGAGGCCTGTAGGACTTGTTTTCAGGTCTCGGCCCCACTAATAGAAGGAAAATTCAGTCAATCCTGTTTTCAGGATGCAGTGAAGAAGCCAGCCAAAACTACCAGGTGGGGAGGAAAGCAACCTCTAGTTGCCTTCATTGCTCATTAGCATAAAGACATTCCCATTGGCACAAGGACAGTTTACAAGTGCCATGGCAACAGCCTAGAAGTTACCTTATATGGTTCTGAAAACTCTCTGCCCCTTTTTCAGAAAATCCTGAATAACCTGCCTCTTACTTAGCATATAATTAAAAATCCCCACCGGGGATTTTGTGATCTCATTTATCTATACTGTCACATATTTCGGATTTTTTTTTTTTTTCATAGCAGCATGTATAAGGTGGTTGCTATGATGTATCACAGGTAGAGATACATATAGGAGGGTGTAGCTCCAGTTCTTTTGGAGTCAGACATGTAACGAGTTAATAAATGCTAAAATATGAAGGATATAACTGTCAGAATGAGATAATGTGACAATATCTTGAAGGCTATAAAGAGCTGTGGAAATGAAAATTAAAGTCAATAAGTGCAAAAGAAATGCATTGAGCTTTTCACCTTGTGTTTGTGAGACCAGATCACAAATCTGTATGAAGATTTCGAATTTTAGTTTTAATTATTACCAAGAGGCTTTGTGCTTATTAAACATGTCTTTCCTAACAACCTAAACTCTACTCTGGTCTTCTATTGATGCCAGTGGTAATAGGGAGTAGTTCTGACGTCAGACTGGGCATGAATCCTAGCCTATAGCTATATATCCTTGGGAAGTTCCTTTACCTTTTTGAACCTAGGTGTTGCCATCTGTAAAATGAGGATAATAATCTGTAATCTGGGGTCAGGCACGGTGCCTCACACCTGTAATCCCAGCAATTTGGGAGATCGAGGTGGGCAGATCACTTGAAGTCAGGAGTTCGAGACCAGCCTGGCCAACATGGTGGAACCCCGTATCTACTAAAAACACAGAAACTAGCCAGGTGTGGTGGTGGGCACCTGTAATCCCAGCTACTCGGGAGGCTAAAGCAAGAGAATCTCCTGAACCCAGGAGGCAGAGGTTGCAATGAGTCAAGATCGCACCACTGTACTCCAGCCTGGTGATAGAGCGAGACTCGGTCTCAAAAAACAAAAACAAAAACAAAACAAAACTTTGTAATCTGTGTAATGATTATAGAGAGTAATAGTAATATTCCTGATGCAACTTTATTTTGTTGCTTCTCATAGCTGGTTGGTAAATGGTAACATCAATGTGGCAGTTTAACTCATGGTACTTTAAAGAGACTATAATTTTTCCTACTCAACTTCATTTTAAAATAGAACATTTTAAAAATATCCAGATTATCAAATACAAGTAAATGCTTAGTTTGTTTAAAATATGTGCAGCGTTTTAAATTTTATGAATGCCATACAAGTTAAATAAGATCAAAGTACTTGATTCTTTAATCTTGCAATCCAGTAATTTAGAGATGGTGAAAATTCTGTGTGGTTTTTCCAGATACAGATTAAAATTCCAAAATTTAAATATGGTATTTTATTTAGATTCTGAAAGATAAATGCTTATCTGTGAAAAAGCATCAACGTCAAATTGCAAATGAAGACCTCCATACATTTTTACAACATATGCCCTGTTTTTCTAACAGAGAATTAAAATATAAAATGTACATTTGGTATTCTGCATACCTAAGACAAAGAGGTAAAATATTTTTTAAAATGAAGCTGTTAGAAACAGTACTTCAGGATATTTCTTGAAGACTAGAAAAATAGTCTTTGGCAGATCCAGTCTCTGCTCAATTTTGTCTCCGTGAAAATTCCTTCAGCTTTCTTTTCATTTCTTTCAGGAACTGGGATTGGGATGAGGGTGAAGTGTGGAACAGCAGGTGGCCCTTAATTCTGACAAACCCAAACCATCCTGTCATGTTTTAACGATGCTGTTGCAGGTGTGAAGTTTTTCTCTTTCTCCTTTTTATAACTTCAGCATAAGCACAAGTTGGGTTATTTTTGTTGCAACAGCGTGGTATATTTTTTCTACTTTTCATTTAAAACTTGACTCACTTTGCTGCCCGTGATTTTCCTAGTTAAAAATCACTTCAGCATTATCTCATAAATTTTCCATTGAAGAGCTTGTGTGCTGTTTGTCAAGTCTTTGTATAAACTGTTTTGGTGGCCTAAACACCACAGCTCTTTGTGCTGTCCAGAGGCTGCTTGTCCCAGTTCATGTGATTACGGTTGTGCAATTTCCATTGGCCATATTTACATTACATAAATATATTACATATAGTCCCTATGGAGGACTGCATCCAAGGTTGGGCTCTAATTCCTCAGCGAATTTAGAATTGTCATTCAGATTCCATCTTGAATCTATTTGACCTCATATATGAGGAGAGAGCATCATACTGGAGAATTAATGGTAGCTGTTTCCTTTCATGTAGCATGCAAAGCAAAGAGAACCCGTTTAGAGAGGCCAAGATGTCAGGAGGAAATGAAAGATGGCCTAGTTTTTCCTTAGTGCTCTAGACCAGGGTTACAGCTTGGGCCAGTTGCCTGTTTTCATGACCTAAAGGAGTTTTGGTTTTTTTTTTTGGTTTTTTTTTTTTTTTTTTTTTCCACTTACAACCTACAGAAACATGCATTGTAACCTGATATTTGAGGTTCTGTAGCTAGGTAGTTGAATTTCTTGTAAGTTTTTCTGTCTTGGCAGAAAGACCCTGTTCTTTAAAAAAATGACATGTCCTCCAAAAATCCCATGTTGATTTACTTTGGCATATTCTCACAAAGGGAAGGTCACAGAACAAGTTCCATTTCCATTTTAATGATTTAATTTCATTATACTAAGCAGACAATTGGAAACAGAAGGAAACCATTAACAATATTGTGATGTCACACAGGACAGATATTTCAAAATGGTTTTGCTTTATAGAAGTATGCATAGTGTGAAAAGATTACACCACTGTGATATAGGGGAAAGGGCACAGGCCTTTCAAATCCCTGCCCTGCCGTCTCTTAACTCTGGGACCGTGAGTGGGCTGTGTGACATCTATGAACTTTGGTTTGCTGTTCTGCATAAAAGAGAATAATGATACTTACTAGAGAATTGTTGCCGTGATTTACTGAGATTGAAATGCTCCTGTTGGAATTGCTGCCACGTGGTAGATAGCAATAAATACCATTCTTGTCTCACTTCTTTGGCTGCCCATGGAAAGCTAATTCTGAGGAATCTTTAATCTCTTTTACTATCTTTTTACAAACCCTACTGTCTGTTAAGAGTCCTATAGTGTAACTAAGGGGCCCCTCAGTATTTCTTGAAGCATATTTTATAGGGCTCTGAATATGAAATGATAATAAGTATTTTATATAAAGAACAAAGGGAAAATGGTCCCCAAGCTAAAACACTTTAGGAGAATACAGAGGGCAAAATCAGATTTCTTTACTACAGAACTTCTCAGGGTCTTTAATATGCTCATACCATGGTATATATCTAGGAAGATCTAGGAAGATAGTTTAGTTTTCAGAATTTCCCTGCCTTATTTTATCTGTGAAAGTCTTTCTTCAATATATACCACATGGGAGCAGATTGCTGAGGAAGAGATATTGGACCAAAAAAAAAAAAAAAACAACCGGAGTTTAAATAGTGAGTAAAGTGTTAGTATTATTTAAATCTTAGAGTTGATGAAGTGAATCTGACTTGATATATCTGTGCTTTTTCTTTCTTTCTTTTCTTTTTCTTCCCCCCCTCCCCCGGGTCCTGCTCTATTGTCCAGGCTGGAGTGCAGTGGTATGATCTCGGCTCAGTGCAACCTCTGCCTCCCGGGTTCAAGTTATTCTGCTACCTCAGTCTCCTGAGTAGCTAGGACTACAGCTGTGCGCCAAAACACCCAGCTAATTTTTGTATTTTTTATTAGAGACAGGGTTTCACCATGTTGGCCAGGCCGGTCTTGAACCCCTGACCTCAAGTGATCCACCCACCTCAGCCTCCCAAAGTGCTGGGATTACACGTGTGAGCCACTGTGTCTGTCTTATCTGTGCTTCTTTATTATAATGATAGTTTTCCCTTGCTAACCCATTTGGGAAGTTAACAGTTCTGAAATAGAAAGATGGGGCTTGGCCATAGGTGGTGTGCACTGAAGAAGCCCATGGAGATTGGGAAGCTGACTTGGCTCTCTGGCACTGATTAGCCAGGTATCCTCCTCAGTTCTCCTGAAAAACCTCCTGAACAGAAATTTCTTCTTTCAGTGTTTTATATAACAGCTAATCGGGACACTTCATATTAACCTTAAATTCTGGTGCCGTCAGGTATGAAACCAATCTTGTCTCCCTTTCCCATAGCTAGGACTCTCAGCATTGAGTCACACTATTAACTTTCTTTTGTGATTGTAATCCTGTGTCGCATACCAGCAACTCACAATGCTTTGGGACTTGAAGTACATTATCTCCTCTCAGATTCATAGCACTGACCCAGTCCAACCTATACCAAAATGTGATTGTGACAAAGCAAAGGAAATGACAGTATTTTAGTGGGAATCCTTTTCAGAAAAAAAGAAGTCTTGATGGAATGAGAACTCTTTAGCTGAACCCGAAAGATAGATGAGTTTATCACTTGGTTAGGCATAATTATATCTCAACTCACGTTGCTAAATGCACAGTAAAAGTAATACCATAGGAGGTGATTCAAAAATCACTAATCTCAGAGTGCAAAACAATGGTGCTAAAGCTGGCACTTTCAATAAACACCTTTCTCCATGGTGTGTTACAAAATGGAATTTGTCTGTTTCCCAATCCCAGTAAGCCTCTTCTATTTTGACCTACTTTTATGCAGAGGGACTACAGTTAGAAGCATTCCTTTTACCTCACTTGTTTTTTATTTTTAATTGGAAACTTCAGTGTTAGGGAGAAATTGATCATAAGACGAGTTACCAATACGTATGTGAATGCCTTTGGTTTTTTTCATAGCCAGTTGTGCTAGCACTTTTGCCTGGCAGTTTCATTTTTTCTGGATTAAGTAACTGACTATCAAGTTCTAGGTCAAGTTCAACTTCTAGCTTTTTTTTTTTTTTAACCTTGGCTTATTGTATTATTTCCCTGACCCTCTCTCTCCTTCCCCTAGTTATTATTTATTTTAATGGCAGGTATTTATTTTTATGGGCAGCATTTGTCGTTCCTGGGAGGCATGTGTGTGATTTGTGGCTTTGTACATAAATTCACAAAGGTCTTTACTGACTGCTTGGGCGTGCTCTTTTCCCACAGATTTTTCATCATTTTCACCCTGGGAGCATCCCATCTCCCTATGAGCATTTTTTTTTCCTCCCACAATTTTATGTGGCACTTTTTCTTCCTGTTTTTGGTCTTCCTCTTTGGATTTCCGGCCTATCTCCTTGCTTTGCCCTCCTTGGTTTCTTTCCATGATCCTTTTCTCTGAGTTAGAGAAATTGGAGAAAACATTAAGTAGCCAAAAGGGGTTCCTATTTCCAAGCAACTGATTTTATGTCTTGATAGCCAAAGGCTATAGCAGGACTTCCAGTGGCTCATGATTGAGGCAGCTCTTTTCATTAAACCTGCTTCCTCCTTGTGCTAAATCTCTCTGGTAGCATTTGCCAATACTCAGCTTTGTAAGATGGAAAGCTCCTAGGGAAGCCTGACTCTCCAAGTCTTTGGGACATTTCAGCCCTGGATGAGCTTTCTTATTTACCTGACTTGTGTTCACTTTGTTCCATCTCTACCTCATCTACCTAGGTGTTTGTCCATTTCCATGTGGCAGTTGCCAGGTGTTTGTTTATATATCACACAGCCTTAAAGTTTGAGAAGTATGCCCATACTACACATGCTTAAAGCTATTTTGATTGCCTTTATGAAATGCAGGTAAACTATGCTTGAGAGTATTTCTGTATTCTTTACTAATTAATATCTGATAGAGTTGCTCTAATATAGTAGCTACTAGCATGTGGCTTTTGTTGTTGTTGTTATTGTTGTTTTGAGGCGAAGTCTCACTCTCTTACCCAGGCTGGAGTGCAGTGGTACAATCTCAGCTCACTACAACCTCTGCCTCCTGGGTTTAAGCACCTCACCTGCCTCAGCCCCCTGAGTAGCTGGGATTACAGGCACACACCAACATGCCCAGCTGATTTTTGTATTTTTAGTAGATATGGGGTTTTGCCATGTTGGCTGGGCTAGTTTCGAACTCCTGACTCAGGTGATCCACCTGCCTCCACCTGCCTCGTCCTCCCAAAGTGCTGACATTGCAGACGTGAGCCACCATGGCCAGCCACATGTAGCTATTTAAATTTAACTTTGAGTTTAATTAACTCAATGAAATTTAAAACTCATCTTTCAGTTACATTAGCCCCATTTCAAATGCTCAATAAATATATGTGGTTAGTGGCCACCATATTGGACAGAACAGATATAGAACAGTTCTGTTATCACAGGAAGTTCTATTGGAATGTGCTACTTCAAACTGAGTCACGGTTTCTCTGGGTTGTACTAGGGTAGTTAACATTAATAAATCCCACTGTCTTCTGCTTATATCAAGTATGCTGTTGTTAATGGCATTGAGTTCTAAAATGCTTCAACTTCTAACTTGGTGAAAGATTTGTTGGTGATATCCTAATTTTTAGAGGAGGTAGAGGTGTTCTCCTTGTTGCCCTTCTGAAAAACTGTGCATTTCTCATTTTATTGTCCTACGTAGAATATGTTTTTAAATGTGCACAGTTTTTATCTTCTATCTTACCTCTCCTTTCTTGAAGTATGCATTGTAACTTTGCTAGTATTGCCATTTAGACTTCCCAAAGAGTCATTATATTGAGTAAAACTAATTTAATCTTTTCTTTTTGTTTGGCTTAACTTTTCTTCCCTCCTATCCTACATCTAAGATATTATAACTAGGAAGAGTTAGCATATATAATTATGCTATTATCTCAGACCCTGAGATGCCCTGTAGGACAGATTCACCACAGAGTCATCATTTCCAGGCTAATAGCAGGGGGCTCACCCTATTCAGCATTCCCCATTTTCCTCTGTAGGCACTCACATTAGTTTTATATTTTAGGTAGCAATATGTGTAGTTTAGCTTTGTGCAAACATATTAGGAGTAGACATTCAGTGTACTGTGCCCTGGTTATCTAGATTCTAAAGCTTCATTTTAATAAAAATCCAGCTCTGTGGGAAAAGAGGAGGGTTTTATTAACATGCGGCATTAACACTGCTGGGCTCTATGGATAGGTTGACATAGTGTCATTGTCACAGAAGATAAAATTTGAAGGAGCATTTGTGGAGAGCACGCAGTAGATGTTAGAACAATAGCACAGGATTTTATGGTGGTTTAATCATTATCCAGCCCTATCCTTTCATTCATACAGTCAACCTATATTTTTTAAAGTTCACTACGTACCAGGCGCTGTGTTAACTGCTGGAGTGATTCAAATGTAGGATTACATTTATATGAGATATCCAGAATAAGTAAATCCATAGAGACAGAAAGCACGTTGGTGGTTTCTAGGGGCTGGGGGATAAAGAAAATAAGAAATAACTGCTGAGTAGGCATGGTGTTTTATTTTGGGATGATGAAAATGCTTTGGAACTAGGTAGACGTGACAGTTGTACAATATTTTGAATTGATATTAACGCCACTGAGATGTTTATTTTAAATGGTTAATTTTATATTATGTGAAATTTATCACAGTTTGGAAAAAAAAAAGCATGGACCTTGAAAGCAAATTGATTTATAATCATGTTCCAACTTGACTTCTCATTAGCCATGTGATTTTGGCCAAATCATGTTTTCTTTCTGAACTTCTGTTTTGTAACACTAGGATAAAAATAATAGACTTTTTTTTCCAGTTAGAAAGGCCAATAATGTTAATTAGTTTTCAGGGAAATATAAGATGCATATAAACATAAACAAAATATAAAACAAAACAATCCAAATCTGACAGTCTAGGAGCATACTAAGACAGAGCAGTTTTTGCAGACACAAGAGTACTGTCAAAGGGAAAAAGATACCTGGAAAGTAAAAGGCCAAGGGGCTTGGGTGGGTCCCTTACCCAAGGACACTGTATTTTTGTGGTATAGTCATGAGATTTTTTTAAAAACAGCACTCCACTCTGAACTGCAGTGGCTCATGCCCGTCATCCCAGCACTTTGGGAGGCCGAGGTGGGTGGATCAGGAGGTCAAGAGATTGAGACCATCCTGGCCAACATGGTGAAACTCTGTCTCTACTGAAAATACAAAAAGTAGCTGGGTGTGGTGGCACACTCCTGTCATCCCAGCTACTTAGGAGACTGAGGCAGGAGAATCACTTAAATCAGGAAGGCAGAGGTTGCAGTGAACCGAGATTGCACCACTGCACTCAAGTCTAGTGACAGAGCGAGACTCCATCTGAAAAAAATATATACATTAGAAACATGGAGATAGTTTAGCATTACCATTGATCCTGAAAATATTTTAGCACTCACAGTGACTGCACTGAATTTGATGTCCTTTTCTCGATTTTCTGTGCAAGGGAGAAAGAGGGAAAACCCAGAGAAAGGGCTCCTCCTGACCCTACAGAGCCCACTGAGAACTGGGACCAGTTGAGTGGACAGCGTGAGGAATTTGCCAAAGTTCTGCGGTCCCAGAGACATCCATCATTTCATGTTTCATTGATCTCCACTCTTGCCTGGGCCTCACCTTCCTGCAGACCTCTCAGGACCTGGCAGGGAAACCCATTTCTCATCCTGCATCCTGGATTTAAAGACAAGCTGTTGCAGAGAACAGGTTGTACATTTAAGGATGGTGGCTGTTCATACTTTTTTTTTTTTGTCAGAAATAAACTCTTAAGAGCAGTGTGCCTTGGTTATAAGCCACTAAAAAATGGAAAGCTGCATCCATGGATGAACATTCACTTTACCCAGTCTAATTCGTACTGGGGTGGCTGACTCAGAAAACTGCACTACCACAGGTATCATTAGAGATACTTGAGATTCACTGGTCAACAGAAGGACAAGTGGGGTTGCCTTCTCCCCAGGTGTGCCTGGTGGATGGAATCTGGACCCTAAGATACCAGTCTGGGGATGGAGGGTCCCGGTTGCATAACCCATCATGATCTTCCAACCTGAGAGGCTAGCTAGCTTTGGATGGGACAGTCTGTTTAAGGTTGTAGCTGATTTCAGTGTGGAAATGGACAGAAAGTAGTTGGTCCAATGCCATGCTCATAGTAAGTCTTCAGCAAATTTCAGCTGCTGTAATCATGATTTATAATTGCTTTTCAGATACCACGATCAAATAAAAAATGTTATATACATGCAGTATGGAGGTAGGGGAAACGTGTTTTATTCGTTACCCATATCATACAGTAAGTTGTAGGTGAAGCAAGCAGAATATGTGGTAGCGATCTTTCTATCACTTCTACTCAAATGTTAGGTACAGAGAAAATGTGTTGACTATATCCAGTTTTGTTTCTTTAATGGAGTAAACTGGATCATTTCTATTACTAGTTGATAGAAGACCTCCACCCTGCAACAGCCTGGACAGTCCTGTTTGGAAGACCCTCAGCCCATCTCACAGCAACCTTGTCTCAGGATCCAGGCACTCTGGCTGCCTTTTAGTTCCTTACGTGTACTAAGCTTTTTTTCCACGACAGGGTCTCTGTTCCTGCTGTTTTTTCCTTTTTCCCAACATTTTTTCTGCCCCTATCCCACTCCTTTCTTTCTCTTATTCTAACAAAACACACTTCAGGCCTGGTGTGGTGGCTCACACCTGTAATCCCAGCTACTTGGGAGGCTGAGGCAGGAGAATCGCTTGAACCCGGGAGGCGGAGGTTGTGGTGAGCCGAGATCGTGCCATTGTACTCCAGCCTGGGCAACAAGAGTGAAACTCTATCTCCAAACAAACAAACAAATAAACAAGCAAACCCATACTTCTTCTAGGCCTATTTATTACCTAGCTCTCCACTCACATTTTCACTCCTTCAACTGGCTCTCCTAACTTCCCGAGCTCTGTTTTATTCCTCTGTTACTTGTATTTGAAGAGCCATACACCTTTTGTTGTATTAAGAAACTTATGTGCTTGTTTGAGTAATACCTCTCTCCCCTACTAATCTGGATATTCTGTAAAAACTGGGGCTGTCTGGATTTTTGTTCATGATTATGTTCTCAGCATTGGCTCACTATCTGATACATGAAAGGCATTTAGTAAATATTTAATGATCTGAGGGGTCAAGGTGGGAGGATCACGGAGGCCAGGAGTACAATACAAGTCTGGGCAACATAGTGAGATCCCATTTATAAAAAAAACTAAAAGAAAAAAAAATTAGCTGGGCAGGGTGGCACATGGTTATAATCCTAACTATTTGGGAGGCTGAGGCAAGAGGATTGCTTGAGCCCTGGAGTTCAAGGATACAGTGAACTGTAATCATGCCTCTGCATTCCAGCCTGGGCTACAGCAAAAGATACTGTCTCCAAAAAAAACGAATGAATGAATGACTAAACAAATGGATGAATGTGGAATGAAGGAAGGCAAGTTAATTTAAAATTTTAAAAAATTCCGAGAATAGGAGGCTGTGAATTTAAAAGCCACCAAATACTACATTGTGAAAAAAGAAAAGTGGCAGTTTTACTCTGAAATTTTACATTTTCTTTAGAAAATGAGATGGAAACCATTCAGCAGTTCAGCATCCAGTTGGCATCCACAATTAGTCATCTTCTTTGAAGTGTCTATTTTTGGAGAGGTTTGCTTTGTGATAGGAGTCACTAAATTTCAGTCTGATGGGAGTACGGCATCATATGGCCAATGAGAACATCACCCAAAGGCTCCGGGTACACATAAACCTCCCTCTCAATATATAGTTGTCTGAATGTTTCTGTAGAAGGGAAGAGTCCTTTTATTTGCTGCAAATTGTAGCTTTAGAACCAATAGTAAAAAGTAATTTCCATGAGTAACTATTTGTTTTATATTAGCTGAAGGAAAGAAGGTATTTAAAAAAAATAGCATCCCTTAGAAATATTGCCCTAAATTAAAATTTCAAAAAGAAAAACAAGATAATAACGTTAAATTAAAAGACAGAAATATTTTGACTTCCTTGTGGTAATAGGAAATGGAGGGTCTTTGAAAAATGTTTAATTTTATCAGTTCCCCAAGTGTCTGTTGGGGATAGAAAGTTGGGTCTTTTCTTTTTACTAGGCCTCTAATTCTCCCCAATAAGTTGGCTCCTTGTTTTAGCTTGTCCAGTTAACATTTTCTGAAAACCGGGAATTTGGGATTACGTGCCTTGTTCTTAGAAGAGTTGCTCAATATTTTGACACCGGTCTTCCTGTTTGTGGGAGAAAAAATAGATAATTAAATAGGTTTATCTATTATGTAGATTACCTGTTCATAAATAGCTGCCAAAAACGAAATACTATTTGGAAGTAGTAATTTTTCTGGGGTCCGATAGATGTGGGAGAGTGTTATTGTTTTTCCCAGTGTTTGATCTTGCTAGGATTTAGACAGAAAGGACAAACCTGTTTTGATTTTCTTTCATTTTTAAAAGAGGTGAATATGGAAGATAATTCATGAGTTAACAAATAATCATTTAAAAAATTATTGAATAATTTGAAGTCTTCTAACATCAGCTCTTGTCCTAAGTGCTGAGGTCTCACTGGTGAGCAAGACATGGTCCATTTGGTAAGGTGGATGTATTTAGAATGATTGCTTCACATTTATACTCATGTGGGATGGATTATCAGTTGGAAGTGATAAGAATGCATATCAAAGTAACTTCAGTCAACAGGAGGAGTTATTGGCTCAAATAGTGGGGATACTGAGCTTCATTGATGGCTGGATTTACAGAACCATATATTGTTGGGAATCTCTGGCTATCTTTCACATCCACTTCCTTCTGTGATTCCTTTGTTCTCTGGAAGATTTCCTTTGTGTAGTGATAAGGACAGTTGCCTAGCCACTTGCCAACCTGACTACCTCCATCCATCTTATTAACCCGCTGTCAAGAAATCCACTCTCTTCCAGTGGTTTCAGCAAAAGTCCTTGGACCAACTCCAACAGGAAAGATAAGGTCAGAGAATGGGTTATTCAGTTCAGTTATATGCCTACACCTGGAAGGCCCCTTCTCCAGTCATGTGAACTGAGAGTAGGTGCAAAATGATTCTCCCAAAGGAAAATCAGAAGGAATGCTAGATCATCGAAAACAGCAGAGGTCTATTCCATGTAGCATTGTGATTTCAGGCATGTGTAGTACTTCCTCTTTGTTCTTCTTTTTCTTGCCAATTTAAGCAGGTTTACAGATTAGTGCTGTAGGGTAGCCTTGCTTCCATTTTTATTCTACGTCCTCCCTCCCGGGAATTGTTTCATCCCCACTTTGTTGCATTCTTAAGTTGAAGTTTGAGTGGCCCCGGAGATCCAAGTTCTTCTAACAGCTGGAGATTTCTGCTGAATGTCACCAGAGAACCTGGCTTCTCTTCTCCAGGGGACTGTTTGTCTTCTGAAGATGTGGAAGAATCTGCACTGTCACTGACCTTTTATTGGCTTGGGATATTACTTTCCCAAAATATACTAGGGATTATTCTAACCTTTGAAAGGGGAACATAGATTATGATGTTTCCAAGGGCCTTAATAGTTTTCTGTTTCTCTATGGAGTTTCAAAGATTATTTCACTTTGACTTATATAAATTTGTCAGTTTAATACAGCAATTATCACCAAAAGATGGTTTTTAATGTTTTCATTACATGTTGCCTCCCAACACAATGAAACAAAGAACACTGTATGTGACATTTATAAATTAGCCGGCTTGTTTTTGCTATTCTTCCTGCTCTATGCAATGATGCATGTTTATTTCTACCTAATTTGTGGGGCCCCGAATGACCACACTGTTTTCAGGGTATTACACTACGCCTGAAAGCTATGAGATCCTTCAAATATTCCTTATGTTTCATTGGAATTTCTGTTCGTGTGTTTCTATTTGGTGCTATGAAGTGGGAGGGACGGGGGCAGGAAACAAATGTGGATTGATGTATCGGCACGTTCTTTTATTATTTTGGCACACACAATTTTGGGCAGTCGTTCCATTAGCTGATGGCATGTGCTGACCCAAACTTACTTTCTTACTTGGTTGAAGAAAATCCATTGACAATCTAGGTCATCCATGTACTTTTACTCCATATTCAAAGAATCCTCCAACTGTATTGCAAGTGCTTTGGAAGGGGCCTGAAACCAAGCAGTGAATAGCAGCACACATCCCGATATGTCAAGTGAGTGTTTCACGTTTGATATCTGCTGGGGCTTGCAGCTCTTTCACCCAAGAGCTTTAAACAGGATTCACCAGAGCAGAGGAGAGAAAGGAAGAATCTTCAGATGCTTGACTGCTGTGGCAGAAAGAGTATCAATCGTTACAAAAATAACCTTCAACCTTTTAGCTTCACTGTGTGGTGCCATTGACAAGTCACAGGAGATATACCGTAGCCTGGCATGAAAAAGCTGACATTGATGAAATGCAGGATAATGTCCTCTGTCTTACCTTTCAGAAACACAGCTCTTCCTTTTTCACTTTATCTTCTTTGAAAGTGAAGTCAATAATCTCAACCAATATGAATTACCGGGTTTTATTTTCTCCTCCTTCGATGCCCCTACCCTGTGCTGGTAGAGTCTCTGGCAGGCAGAATGGACACCTGCTTCTCCAAGATCATTTGGAGAGGCGATTCTTCTTTGAGTCCTGGAGAGATATGCCCAAGAGTGGTCCTTCACCTTGGAGCTGGCAAGCTCAGATCATTAACTCGATGGTTGGTATTGGCAGAGATCCATTAACAAGAACCTTGCATAATCAAAGGGCTCATGGAAACTGTTAATAGACAATGTACTTGAAAATGAAGGGTAAAATCTGCTCCATGTGTTAGATTAATTGCATCAGCCTAACAATCATAGAGAAGGAGTAGAAGATATCTCTCTGGAGGGATGAAGTCTGTCAGTCTCTTGTCTCATTCATTCACCCAATGGGCAATTCTTTCAAATGTTTATTCTGTCTGTGTACTGACTAGGAATTTTTGGGGTTTCTGCAACCATGAACATCACAATGAGAAATAAATTCATAGTTAACTATAGCTGTATGATCAACTCAGGACAAGTTGATAGTAAATTTATTTATTATTTACTTACTTATTGAGACAGGGTCTCACTCTGTTACCCAGGCTGGAGTGCCCTGGTGCTATCACAGCTCACTAAGTTCTCAACCTCTCAGGCTCAGTCGATCTTCCCCCCTCAGTCTCCCAAGTAGCTGGGACTACAGGTACGCACCACTACACTTGGCTAATTTTGCTTTTTTTTTTTTTTTTTTTTTGTAGAGATGAGGTCTCACTGTGCTGCCCAGGCTGGTCTCAGATTCCTGAGCTCAACTGATCTGCCTCAGTCTCCCAAAGTGCTAGGATTACAGGCATGAGCCACTACGCCCAGCCACAAATTTTAATTTTTACAAATGTTATTATTTAAAGCTAGATTCTGAGCAGTTCTCCACTTTCATGGCAGGATAGGCAACAGGACAAAAATGAATTTTCCGTGAAATTAATGAAGATTGTACAATTCATTCACAAATATCAGAACATAGTTGCTCACTAATCATTCACTAAACATCTTCCTTCACAATTATTGCAATGCCCAGTTATCCTCTAAGTCCTGTGTTTGTAATTCAGTTGGTTTATACTAGTTGCATTTCTATCATCCTACTTATTGAGTTTCCCCTATTGGTAATTAAGAGTCTAAACTGCAAAATGCAAATATGTGTATGTGTGTGTACACATATGCATGTGCATATATGGATATATGTACATACACGCACAAACTTTGATTAGATACTGCCTAATGGAATAACAAGAGATGTGTTTCAAGTAGTAGGCAATGTATTATTTTAGTCAACAAATAGTTATCAAGCATCATACTTCTATTGTTCCAGAAGTGGGATGTCTATGAGGCTTAACGTGATGGTGACATTCACAAAACACTTGACTATATATGGCACTTTATTTCCACAAGTACCAAAAATAACACAAAACAGATTACACGATAAGAGATTAATGAGGCAGAACTCTTAGAAAGGGGAGAACGACAGTCTTTGAGCAGAAATCTGATGAAAGTAAAGGCTCCTTCATGTGGATAACTGGGTGGTGGCGAGGGGTGGAGAGTTCCCATGCAAAGCATGGTATATGTTTGGCATACTTAGGGAGCAGAAAGTAGTCTCACAGGTACATGACTAGAGCAGCTGGACTGTCAGCCACACTGATAAGGTCAACCTGCCCTATCTTGGGAGGCAGGTACCAATAGTTTCTGAAGGCCCTTGCTGCTTGCTCTTCCTCTTCTCTCCTTCTCACCCTAGATATAATATTTGATATTAATGTGGCAGGGCACTGCCTTAAGCTTACCAAACAAAATGGAAATCTAGTTAGGGAAAGAGAAAACAAAAATCTGCTTTGCTTTTAGAAGAGAAACCCAGGATGTGAAGGCAACACTATTTTATGTGTCTGTCAGTCTGTGGCATTTTAAAACATATAATGTGAAGGTCATAGAGTCCAAGTTCTGGAGATAGATTGCTGGGATTCATCTTTGCTGCCTCACCAATCTTTGTGTAGCCTTAAACCTGAATTCCCTCATCTTTCCACTGGAGATAATGATAGTACCTTACTTTCAGGGTGAGCCTGAGAATTAAGTGAGATAGTACATGGGTACTGCTTAGCATACTGCTTGACATGTTCTGAGCGCTTAACACATGTTGGGTGTATGTTTATCATAAGGACAAATATCTGTCCCTGGAAGTTTGAAATATCAGCCAAAGATGAGTATACATTCAATTCTTGTAGTGTTTATATAATGTCTTCAATTTGTACATAGGAATAGTTGGCCCATCATTCTGAACCCATTGGATGCATAACTCCTCTTCCAAAACCTTCCTCAAAAATACATTTCCTGTTCCTAACACCCCTTGGTAATGCTTCTCTTCTAATTACCTCATGCTTTGACAACCCTATTTTTTTTCAAGCCCAAATTATGTAAAAACAGTCCTTACAATAGAAACAAGCCAATGTCAGCCACTTTTTAATTGATTCTCATGATTTGTTTACACATAATATTAGAGATAGAAAAAAGAGCACAATATTATAGGAGCCTTTCCTTGATGAATGTGAGAAAAATTGGCCTTTTGTGTTTATAAAGTTAGTTTTTACTGAACAGTAGATAAAAAGAGCAAAGTAGGCATTTTCATAAGTATAAAAAAAAGCTATAGATGTCGAGTGAAAAAGAAAACAGAAGTTGCTGTAAGGTATCACGATCCTATTTATGTTTCACACATAAATATACACACAGCCCTGAAATTGTTCACTGAGGACACCTCTCAGTAGTGGGACCTGTATTTTTCCTGTTATACTCTTCTGTATTGTTCGCTGCTACCAATATCCTTTTTATGATGGTATGTATGAGCATATATATTTACTCCTTGAGAGTACTAAGTAAGGGGAAAAGGAATTTCTTTAAGGACAGGAGAAGAGGCAGGGGGTGTGCTTTTTCCCTTTGCTTATTTGAGCAAAGATAGGTATCATTATAATCTCATTTGCCATTGTTAGTCTTAGTCTTCATTTTGTATCCCTGACAGGCTACTGTGCCTATTGCAAAATATTATGGTCTTCCAAGCTATTCTAAATGAAGCTCACCCTTAACAAGTTGGACATAACATCACTTATGACAGTGAGCTGTATGGATTCCCCATTCCTGGAAGTGGCATTAATGGTGTCTCCCACATGCATTAGTGACTCCCATGCACCCTTTGTTTCCATTCTTTAATTCTTAAAGTTCGCCACTTTCCAAATGACAGTTGTGCTGAAGGCACTGGAGATTTAAGCCTAAAAAACATTCTTCTGGTGGAAATAACAGACATGGAAACAACAGGGTGAATGCTTGGGCATTCTTTCATTCATTCATACACTGAATATTAATTGAGCATCTACTCTGGATGTGGTGGGCTTACAGCCAGGGAGTAGCATCAGCAGCTTCCCTGGCACGGTGGGTTTTCTCTGCTAACACTGAGCTCAGAGCCTGCTGTTCCTGTTGTCATCATCCTCATCATTTCCTTTTGCTTCCCATCTGGTTTACCTGACTCATTCAGGTTATTTGCCCGGCTTGTGAAGATGTCTGGGTTTCGTATCTGTGATCGAAACTGCTAGGAAATTAAATTCAATCTGAATAAAACTTGTTTTTGTTTGTGACTCTGTGTGGCATTTCACACAAGTTGGTTGTTTCTAACTGCTTATCTGTCCTGGAAAATTGGAGTTTGGTATGCCAACGGGACAGAGCCATAGGGAAGAATGGAGATTTGGACCGGTATGTAAGTATAATTAGGCAAGGAAATAACTTCACTAAGGTAAAATTCTGCTTTAAATGCACTCTCATAGCTTTAGATTGAACTATCCCAAACTAGGGGTGAGGGTGGAGAAAACACTGGCAAAGCACTGGCAAGCCCAGGGGTAGGCAGATCCAGAGCACTGAACACACCTGTAAGCCAAATAATTAACTCGACAGCTTTATAGGATTGCTCTCCTTCTTGCTCACCTCTTTTATTTTTTTTTGACCAATTACTTTCAATAATGATGGCAAGTCAGCGTCTCCCCCTGACTGTGTTAGAGATTAGAATGTCAAAAGGGCCTCTGTAATGTCTTCTGTGTCTTAATAAACCTGTCAGCTGAGGTTACATTATTTTCTCATTCCCATCACGGAAGCATGGGATGGCACAGCTGGGCAAAGATGCCAGGTCATGGTGTGTGTTTTTAGATGGGTGTGATTTGCCACATCCCAGCAGTACCATGGCTGCGTGGCAATACTTGCCAAAGAACAGCCTCTTCTTTTAATTAGGGCCCTGCTGTCGTTTTGGTGGGATGTCGTTCTGACACCTGTTTGTGCCGTCAGGGCTGCTGATAACCTCTTCACACCTTTGGCAGGAAGTTCTCCTGATATGTTGGGTGTTTAGTTCATGTCCATACTGCCAGGGGTTCATTTGCCCTGAGCTGAACTCTGCTGGCATTATTTTTTATTCAGAAAAGCTTCAGCAATCTTCCACTAGCTAACTCAAGTTTATGATCTCCCACCGAACCTTTTTTAGGTAGAAATTCCAAAAAAGATGTTTTTCTTGGAATCCTGTTTTGAGCCAGGCACGCCCCTGAATACTGGGCATTTAAGGGTAAGCAGAAGCCAGCACTGTCTCTGCCTTTAAGAAACTCACTGTCACATGGAGGAGATGGTCAAAGAATGACAGAAGCACATGCTGTGCTCTGGAACCAGTGCTCTGAAGATAAGGAAAGTGATTCTAAAGAGCAATAGATCAGTGATTCCCAACTAGGAGTGATTTTGTCCTCCAGGGACTTCTGGAAATGTCTGGAGGCATTTTGGGTTGTCAGAACTGAGGGGTGGCTGCTACCATCATCTAGTGAATGCTGCTCAACTTTCCATGATGCTCGGTGCAGACCCCACAACAAAGAATCACCTGGCTGCAAATGTCAATACTGTTGAGGTTGAGCAACTCTGCTGTAAAGCATGGAAATCTGACCTGGTCAGGGATGCTGGGGAGGCTTCCTCCAGGGAGGTCTGAAGGGTGAGCAGGAGTCAGCAAGGTGGCAGAGATGGGCAGGGAGCGGTGTCCTTGACAGGGGAAACACCTGTGCAAAGGAAAGCACATAGGGTCTTGGAGGAACAGAAGGAGGCTTCTGTGGCAGTTAACAGGAAGAAAGGGGGCTGATGTGTACATGGAGGGGTGGTGGTTGTGGACTACCCAGGGCCTTGTACATCCCAGAGGGGCATGCGGGCTTTTCATATTAGGTGAGATGTAAGGTGAGTTCAGGAACACTCATGTGGGTAAAGGCAGTACCTACCTACCTTTGGAGGTGACATAGTAGCATGTATTGTAACAGAAAAGCACACTCATTTTGGAGGCAGATACAACTGGACTTGAATCTGTGCCCTGTTTCTTAGGACCTGGGTGAGTTTGGACACCTTACTTGACCTGTGCAGTTCTCAGTTTCCAGGTAAGGAACATCTTGCAGAGCCATAGGTCAGTGAAAGAGATAATGTGTGCACAATGTCTTTTGCAGAACTTCCCCTCATGTCTTCAGTCTAGTCTAGGCTAAAGGGGTCTTATCCAAAACCAAGAGCTCTGTGTGAGAAACTAGGACATTTGTTAGAATTTTTTAAAGTTCTGGGTCAACACTCCTCAAACAGGAGTGTCCTGTACCCTGAAAGAACTTGCTAGTTTTGTTGTAAGCCTGAGACCAATTCTCATAGGAAAGATTCTATCAGGTCTTGTGGTTGAAATGTTTACCTTAGTCAAAAATTCCCATTATAATCCAGGTCTGTCAATATCCAGGGAAGCCATAGGGGAATGATGGACTTGTGAATAGTGTTTTTAGAAGTTTGTAGGGAGGAATGTAGTGTAGTGACTAACAAATGCTGGCTCTGAAATCAGTCCTGGGTTCCAATTTTAACTTCTCCTCTTATTAATTGTGATTGCTAGCCAGTTTCTCATCTATAAAGAAGGTAAAAATGAAACACATTTTG
The DNA here is from genome assembly GCF_003255815.1 of Theropithecus gelada. Taxonomy (NCBI): domain Eukaryota; kingdom Metazoa; phylum Chordata; class Mammalia; order Primates; family Cercopithecidae; genus Theropithecus; species Theropithecus gelada. Next base: position 79,979,863 of record NC_037669.1, read on the forward strand.
TAAATCTTATGATTTATGATTCTAGCATTAGAATAAGATGAAGTCTATATACAAGCACACAGGAGGGCATCTGATAATACAGAATATTTAACAAATAGCACTATCAAAAGAAAACCAGATTCCCCACTACTGTGATCCCATAGTCAATCTGTTTTCTAAATATTTAGGGAAACTGAGGCTGGACTGCAAGATCTCATTGGTTAAATAAATGAGTCAATAAGCAAATCCAGAAATGAAAAAGCACTTGAGAATTTGTAACGGACCCCTACTTCTGGCATTTGGCTTAAATTCTACCTCTTCTGTAATAGAAGACTTAAGTAGACAGGTGACTATAGAAAATGTACAGGTTTATTTCAAGAGTAAAATTAAAAGTTCTATGTTGGAAGTTACTACATTTTTAAAAATGACACAACATTTTCAAAAATATTCAAAATAGTCTTTCCTTTATTGGATACCTAAAACCTAATACCCTCAAGGAAGCTTTCCTATCCTATAGTAATAGCACTAGAATGGCCTTTCAGGTCATTCTGCCCCTTCCTCTGTCCCCTCACAGAGCTGGACTTTTGAAATTTCTAGGGCTTTCCGTACTTTTCTAACATTTCCCCATACATTTCTCCTGGTGATCTGTCCTGTACTGTGGCTTTGCTGTTGAAAATTCTTTCCAACATCCAGTTTACTTTCTTCTTGCTGTTACCATCAGTGTCACCTTTAATCCAATCTCAGCAGAGAAGCATCATCTCCTTGTGCCAGTTGAAGGGGTGACTTTATCCACCTGTGATAATGCAGTGAGCTCCTTGAGGAAACAGGCACCATCGAGCCTACTGCACATTGATTTTCCCAGGTGCCCCTCTTTGTGTGTCTCCATATGCTGATTGTGACTTTCAGCCCTGTGTTCCTTTCATGTAGTAGACATAGAGGCACGCAGCTGCTTGTTTATTTCTGCTTCTTCTGTTGGTTCTGGTGATATTTCCCCCCAAATGCAGGTCCCTCCTGAGTTACCTACCTTGAAACACTCTCCATGTGCAGCGTACCTTCTGTTCCTGGCAAGCGTCCTATCCCCTAAGCGCACTCCTTTGTTTTCCTTCCAGGAGGAATCATGCCCTTGGAAGTGTCTTCTTTCTTGATGACTAAGTCACGCCAACTCTTGCAGAGCAGGACTGAACTCAGGCGTTACGGGTAGACTTGGCATTTATGAATTACACTATTAATAATTGTGCGCATGAAATACCCACAGATTCCTAAGCACTGGCACAAGTCAGGCCCTACCCTCATCACAGTTGTGGAAATTAACCATTTATTCAGGATTGGCCATGACTATGGCAGGCAGGCAGACGTTGTGCCGTTTTGCTTTTACAAGCTTCTTGATGCCCATGGGAAGGGTGTTGGTTGTTTCAGCTGCCACAGGCTTTTCAGCCATAAAGACAACACAGTTGGCTATGCGACCGATGTGCCACCTTTTAGTAGCCTGATAATTAAATGTGATGGGCAGATAAAAATAGGGAGACCGAACATAGCCACACAAGACAGTTCTTCTCCTGTGACTGTCATACTCGTTAAGAGGTATGTGGCTGAAGGACAGAAGCCAAGTCAGATTTTAACTGGCCAGAAACTCAGTCATATCTTTTTGCTATTACAAGCATTTTGCAAAAGAAATACATTGTTTCTTGTGTAAGAATATGGATTGCATAGTCATCTTTTTTTTTTTTTTTTTTGCTTTGTTTGGAATAAAGTTAAAAATTTCTTAATGAAAATTCTCAGGATCCTATTGTCTGTTGTTCCTACTTCAGGATAAATTTGAATTTGTATTTTAATTAACCTCTCTTTCTCTCTCACACTCACACACATGCTCTCATTCTCACTCTCATTCAGCTCTGTTTTACAAGTAACAATGTGTTATTGGTTTGGAATTGATTTCGATGTCATATGTTGTCATTTGATAAAAAACAGTTTAGCTAAGCTGCTTGACATTACAACAGCTGGTAATGTCACTTTTGTTAATGTCTTTAACCACATTTTTAACAAAACAGCAGATGCTCATCACAAAAGCCATTTTCTTTCTCTACTGGATTGTGTAAAATCTGCTCAACGAAGGGCTGCAGCTTGGGAAGAAGTCCTGTGAGTGGATGGCTTGACCTCAGTAGAAGATAGGTTTTGAGGTTCTTGATTCCTTGACAACATTAGAACAACAACAAAAAAGATAGTTGTAAAAGCAATGCAAAAAATCCGTTTCTTCTGTAGGAAGAATGCTCTAAAAATGTGGAAAATGTGGTGGCTCATGAGAAGGCCAGGAAGTCTCGGCCTTATGACCATGAAACAGCAAGTTCAAATGAGCCGTCATGGCCACGGGGAGGGAGAACTGTGTTCATCTAGTGGTTGGAAGATGTCATCATCACTTTGGAGTCTCTAACTTTTAGGGGAAAACATACTACCTTTTCCTCTTCCCTTTCTCCCTCCCTTTCTTAACCAAGGCATTTTTCACCTGTAAACATACACACACAGACATACACACACACACATACAAGCACAGAATGGAATTAGTTTTCTGAAACATTTGACAGTCACGCAGCAGAGACTATAAAAATGTGCCCTGAAAGATCTCCACCAATATGTTTCTCTATGTAACAGACATCTTAGTTTTACATCTTACCCTATGTTCGTAATTTTTACTGCCTTGTTTGTATTTGGAACAAGACAGTGTAGTGTCACGCAAATTATGACTCTCGTTTGCTCATTTGTGCATGCATTGAGCAAGTGTTTCTGGAGCCGCTGTTGAGTGTGAGGCAATGTGTCCTCATGGTTATGAGCATGTCTCCCAGAGTTAGAGGGCAGTTATTTGGTGTCTCCACCATTTATTAACCTAGTGACTTGGGGCATGACACTTGGCTCATTTGTCCTTCAGTTTCCTCAACTTTAAACTGGGGATAATTCTAGCATCTACCACATAGATTTTTTAGATGGATAGAATTATTTAATCTGTGTAAAATTAATAGATGTGTAAGAGCAATGCCTGGTGTATGGAAAGGGATAAAAAACATTGAATGTTACTATTTCTGTGCTAAAAAGATAGATTGCTTAGAAGGTGTGTGCTTTTAAACATACTGTGGTAGACTCTTCAACTTCCTTTCTACCCCCTTATAATTTAGTTTAAACTAAACAAAAATTGGCTTGTGAGGATGTGTATAGGGGGAGAGAATCTTACCCTTTGTATATATAAAACACACATATTGGCTGGGTATGATGGCCCACACCTATAATTCCAGCACTTTGGGAGACCAAGATGGGGATCATTTGAGCCTAGGAGTTTCAGACCCAGTCTAGATAACATGGCAAAACCCTGTATTTAGCAGAGGCTAAAAATACAAAAATTAGCTGGGTGTGGTGGTATGCGCCTGTAGTCCCAGCTAGTTAGAGGGCTGAGGCAGGAGGATCACCTGAACCCAGGAGGTTGAGGCTGCAGAGAGTCATGACTGGGTTACTGCACTCCAGCCTGGGCAACAGAGTGAGACCCTCTCTCAAATCCCCTCCCCTCAAACAAAAAGCATATACAGTATATCTGTGGAATTAAATGGTGGGGAGTGATTAGAAAAAAAAGTCTCAAGAGGCTCCTTGGGAGGTAATAATGACTGGTGGCAGGCGTCTGTAATCCCGGCTACTCAGGAGGCTGAGGCAGGAGAATTGTTTGAACCCCGGAAGCGGAGGTTGCAGTGAGCAGAGATTGCTCCATTGCACTCCAGCCTGGGCAGAGATTCTGTCTCAAAAAAAAAAGAAAAAGAGAAATTATGAAATAGTCTCGTTTTGTCTTACTTTATTGTGGTCTTAGAGTGGGTTTTCTTGAGTTGTTTGTGTTCTGCGAGATTGTTTATGCCCAGCAGGATAATAATGTGGCCTGGCTATGAGTGCCAGGTTAGTTTCTAACAGTAAGGCCCAGCTATATGTGTTGAGCAGTTTCCAGATGTCAAGGGTTTTCTTTTCTCTTCTTTGCTTCCTTATCAGAATAATTCCATCAGTCTTGCCAGAGATTCAAAGATGAGCTGGTAGGAACCAATTTGGACCACATAGCAGTAAGGAGAACCTTGCTCATGCTTCTAAGGAAGAACAACTAGTCTCTTTCAGGAATTGAACAAGGAAGCACAGAGCACCAATTGCTACAGGCAGCCATCTAATCACCATTCAGGGAACTAGCCTGAAGACAAAGCCTTCACAAGGTTAAGAGAGCAAAAAGCTCAGAAGATCTGGGGTCACCCATAACATTGTGAAGTCACTGAACCTGCCTGATCTCTACACTTCCTGTTTTGTGAAATAGTTTCCAGTTCCTGTGGCTGCAAACATCCTGAAACTCAAGCACATTTCCATCTATGAAACAAAGATATGTTTGAAAGGTTGTCATGAAAATTGTGTATTTTTTTAAAGAAATCATGGACATTTAATTTGTTTGTGAAATAATTCTAGGAATAATTTTTGAAAATATATGTGAGAAGATGATGGACTTACCATTCACTGTGCACTTTCCTACCAAGTCGTCTTACAGGGTAATTTGCTTTTTAGGCATCATTCTCCAGGCTAAACAGCTCAGTGAAAGTTTGCTTCCTCTACTCTGCCTTTTCTGCAGAGCTTTCACATGGAAGCTCACTGCTGCCTGTATTTAGCTAGCCCCATACCAGACTGCTTGGGATGCTAATAAAAGAGCTATTTTTTTTTTTTTTTCAAAATATCATAGAATACTCAAACTGAAAGGGACCTAAGAGGTCATCTAATCAAAACTCTCATTTTAAAGATGAGTAGACAGAGAACCAGAGAATTGTGACTTCACAAAGTTGAAGCAGCTACTGGTAGAACAACTGGACTTTTCCACATGGCAGTAGATTTTAAAAAAGCTCTTGATGTGCCTACTACCATTTCTGAGTCCCACAACCTTGGCAGACATAACCGATCATTCACTGTGGTCTTCTGTACCATGCTTTCAGGCCATTTTGCATTTCTCAATCCATTACTCTAGCAACTCTTACCAGCCAGTGATTGTTGGCAGAGGCACTGAAACCATTATTACATCATGTGCACTTTATAAATCAATAGATGTTTATAAATCAAAAATATTTATAAATCAATATTATAAATAAGTATTGATTTATTAATCAAATAATTTATAAATCAATATTTATTTTACAATAAGGGATAGCTATTTAAATAAAGATATATCTTAATCATAACAGCCATATCTAACACTTCTATTTTATATATTTAATATATAACTACATATGGAAGAAATATAGTTTTGCTAGCATACTAATGCACGTTGACTAAGACCCAGCATTACTTTTGTTGCCAAGAGGACAGAGTCACAATTAGGTCAAAACATTCAAGAGGAATAGATTGGCATTATTGAAATAAAATCCTCAAACATTTTGCTTTGTACTCATTTATTTTTGAGACAGGGTCTTACTCCATTGCCTAGGTGAAAGTCAGTGGTGCAATCATGGCTCACTGCAGCCTCAACATTTTGGCCTCAAGCAATCCTCTCACCTCAGCCTCCTGAGTAGCTGGGACTACAGGCGCTCACCATTGTGCCCAGCTAATTTTTAGAATTTTTTTTATAGAGACAAGGTCTCACTATGTTGCCTAGGTTGTTCTTCAACTCCTGAGCTCTAGTGATTCGCTCCCGTTGACCTTCCAAAGTGCTGGGACTCCAAGTGTTAAGCATTGCACCCAGTCATTTTGTTTTATTTTAAATTTTTTAGGATTGTGTCTCTGATGCAAAGCTACTATAACATCTGAGTTTTAAAACAACTCGAGTTTTAGACAGCTTAATTTTAAATCTCTAAAACACCTTTTTTTTTTTTTTTTTTTTTGAGACAGAGTCTCACTCTGTCGCCCAGGCTGGATACAGTGGTGCAATCTCGACTCACTGCAACCTCTGCCTCCCAGGTTCAAGGAATTTTCCTGCCTCAGCCTCCCATGTAGCTGGGATTACAGGCACGTGTCACCACACCCAGCTAATTTTTGTATTTTTAGTAGAGAAGGGGTTTCACCATGTTGGTCAGGCTGGTCTCCAACTCTTGACCTCATGATCTGCCCACCTTGGCCTCCCAAAGTGTTGGGATTACAGGCGTGAGCCACCACACCCCACCCTAAATGATCTTTTTTATAGTGTTATTTTTTAAGCTAGAAAACAGTTCCAATCTTGCAATGGTTACTAAGCAACAATTAAAATGAAATTTCAATAGATTTATAAAACTATATTTACTTTAGAAGGAGAAGTGTGTGGATTTTGCACACTTTGTCTCTTGGCAATAAGTAACACTGAGGACTGAGAGAGAGGGAGGCTAAAGGAGCTGGACTTTACTTGGGTGATGGTTGAGGTGAAGGTTGGAGTGAGATGGATGGCCCTTGACATGTGTTTGTTACTTTTCACTTCTGCAATTCTCCACGAATCACAAACAGCAAACAAAGCTAAAGCATGGAGTCAACGTGGTATTCTTTATTAGCAGTAAATGAATGTCAGAAAAAAAAACCAGAAGACTGCTGGATTCAGGAGCCCATTCCTGGATCAATCACTGTGCTGAGTATTGGGGTATTTGATGGCCCCGCCTTGCTTTTGACTCTCTCTCTGGCTGCTTGAGGGAAGAGCTGCAATTGACCACTCAACCAGGCCCACATGGATATGAAGGATGGGCAGTTCTGCAAAGGCAAAAAGTGTTATTGTCAGAACTGGGGAAGGACACTGGGCAGGCAGTAGTAATGGACTGTTCCAGGCAGCTTCGCTTCAAGTCAAACTTTGCTGCATGGAGTAGTTGGGGAGAAAATGAAAGGTGGGAATAGTGTCCTGTTTTTGCTGTGTTTGGCTCAGGTCTGTTGCTGGCTTGAACTTGCTGGTGGAGCAATTCAGGGTTCAAAGAATGGAGAGTACACAGACGAGAGAGAAAAAGCACTGACAGCTATGTGACAGATTTGCTGTTTGACACTTTATGCTCTTAATAGAGAATGGCACCAGCTCTGTGACTTTTTTTTTTTTTTTTTTTTTTGACTCTGTCACCCAGGCTGGAGTGCAGTGGCACGATCATGGCTCACTGCAGCCTCAACCTCCTGGGCTCAGGTGATCCTCCCACCTCAGTCTCCCAAGTAGCTGAGACTACAGGTGCATGCCATCATGCCTGGCTAATTTTTTATTTTTTTGTAAAAATGGGTTCTCACTATGTTTCCCAGGTTGGTCTCAAACTCTTGGGCTCAAGTGATCCTCTCACCTTGGCCTCCCAAAATGCTCAGATTACAGGTGTGTGTGAGCCATCATGCCAGGTCCTTATTCTTGAACAACCTAACTTGGTGCTGGGATTCTTTGCAATTATTAGAGATAATTTAGTATGATATTTCTGCTTTTCTTTCTGCTATTGAATAGTTTAAATATAAATTGGCTATTTGCAAGAAACAAATGCTTCATATAGGCATAAGTAAACTGTCACAGAGATTATGTAGTAGAAGAAAATGATTAATTGTGCCTTTTAATCATAGTTCCATTATCGTATGAAACCGTCATGTCATTGGAACCATTTCACTAATGAAGGTTTAGCACCACGAAGAGCATATTTGCATTAATGAGGCATCACAGGTTATTAATTGAAATCTAATAACAGCTTGGAATATTATAAGTTTGCATTAATTGGAAACAGAATTGTGGATTTGTTGGCAATATACCTCTTGTCATCTTAGATAAATGATTCCTTGATGGGATATAAAGAGGCCATTTTTGCCCTGATTGGAGTTTTTGGCTCCTATATGTTGATTGTAATTTAAACTGGAATGACCTTTCATGACTGATTTCTAGAGCAGAACTTTTTGGTATGCCTGATGCTATCCCTACCATGGCCTGTTTTGTTTTTGACCTGTTCATCAGCCACCTACTAAGGGAAAGAATATGGATTGAAGCATGTGTAGGTCAAGAAAGGAATGCTCATTAACTCATGTATGCTGGAGGTTGCAATTTTTTGACTTTTTGCATGAGTGAGAAATCGGACCTTGGTAATGACTTTAAGCAGTAGGATATAGATAACTCCCACATGCTTAGTGTTCCAATAATGGAACACTAGGCCTAAGTGGGTTAATGGCAGTTTTGTTACTAACTTACTTTCCAGGAAGGCCTTGCCTGGCCACCCTAAACAAAGAAGGTGCCTTCGTTATTCTCCATTAGTGCCCCTGTTTGTTTCCTTTAATGTATTATAATCAATCATAACTGTGTTGGTTTACTTGTCTTTTGTGTGTCTCTCTCACTAGTATGTCATCTCTAAAGAACAAAAACAGTGTCTATCTTGTTCTTCGTTGTATGCCCAGCACCTAGCACAATGTGAACGTGCAGTGAATCGCTGTTGAATGAACGACTGAATCCTGGCCAGGGCTGGAACGGCCTGGGAGGGGCGGGGGTTTCCATTGAAAGCAACGATAGTTATTTCAGTAGAGTTTCTGCTCTAGATCTAGAGCATAACGATAAAATGCCAGACCTACAATTTGCCCTAAAATCAGCCTGTGTCCTTGGTGTTTTTATTACAAAAATGTGGCCTTAGGCTACTTTTGGATGTAATTCCATCTGGATTGGTGTCCCTGATACTGGGAAGAACAAAGAAAGGTAGTCCCTGGATATTGTGCCCCATGGCAATAGACTGACAGCTGTGTTTTCTAACATTTCTTAATGAAGAATTTTAGAAACCAATATTCATGATAAGCCTCAAAACAGAATTTTAGTGTAATAACTGGCACTTTTGGTCAAAGCTAACAGAAACCAAACAGGCAGACTCGGCTGGGTATAGCACTGATGTTACAAATGGTAACTTTAGGTGGAGTTTAGAGTTAGTCCAAGGACATGGCAGTAGAAGATTAGCCCTGGGAGAATGAGGGCTGCCTTTGTTCTCTTCCTTTTCCTTCCTTCCTCCTTTTCCCCCTCCTCTTTTATCTACCCCCCCCCCCCCCCCCCCGCCAAATTGTGAGTGAAAGTTACCTTTCTTTTACTTGGTTTATCTTAAGGAACTATGCCATGGTAGAAAGAACTTTAAACAGGCCATGAGAAAACACAGGTTCTAGTCTGGGTTTTACCACTTAATAACTGGAGACACTGAAGGAAAGTCCATTTTCTGGATCTGTTTCTGGAAAGCAGAGTCATCTTATCCATAGTACAGAATTTTTATGAAGAGCATTGAGAAAAATAAAGGTGCTTGGTAAATTGTAAGGCAAATTCAAGATGCTGCTGTTACTCATTTTTGTTGGCTGAGGAGGAAAATAAACAGAAGCAGTGAGAAAGAACTTCACAGAGACTGCTTGGATTGACTCTTGGTTAAGCAGCAGCCCTTATTTCTTCATCACAGTGCATGTCCAGGATTTCACTTGGCCTTCCTTGAGAGCTTTTTCCTTTGGAGCTACAAAGTGAGCGTGAATGGATCCTGAGGTTGTACTGTAAGCAACTTAGAGACCTCCAGATTAAAGCAGGGAGACATTGTGTTTTAACCTACAGGTTTGGAAATGATTTTTTTTTAAGTTAAAATAACTTATATGGGCAAGAGTGCAAATGAATAGGTATTCTTACACCCTGCTGGTGGGGTACGGAAAGCCCAGATAGTATAGATGATAGAGAAAGGGATGTGTAACATGCCATTTTGGTGAGGAGTCCTGGCAGATTTTTAAGAGAACTGTTTTTGTGTACTTTTCAAAACGTGTTTTCCTTTGTTATTTGGGGGTTCAGAGCATTTCTTTGAAACTTCTTGAATCTGCCCTTGACTGGCAGCTTGTTAGTTGATCCTCCATTTGTGTATTGTGTGAAAACTCCCTGTGGCAGAAAAATACACACACGTGTCTTACATATTCATACCCTGATCTCTTGACCTTCTGGAAGTAACTGCAGCCTGCTTTCCCTCCTGGAGAAACAACTCAATTTGTTTCTGCTCTCTGGTTAGGGCATCACATTACTAATATCTACAATAATTTTTTCAGGTAAAAATGTAGTCAAGTTGTTTCAGACATGAGAGATCAGAGTAGTTTATGTGTGTGCATGCATGTGTGTATATGTGTGCATGTGTTTCCTACCAGCTAATAGATACTTACTCATATTACACAACCTCAAGACTAGATTACCTTGCAGGCAAACTTTTAAACATGTAAATATGCTTGCCATTCCTTGATTATCAGATTTTCACCAAAGGGAACCAAGAACCGGTGCCCCTTTAGCCACATTATCAGACCTCGTAGTATCTGAACATTGGTTTGTGTTGGATCATGTTGTTGGAAGATTCATTTATTTATTGATTCATTTATTCACCAGAAATTTATAGAGCAATTTATAGGTGCCGGGCTCTATGCTTGATGCTATGATTCAGCAGCAAATAAACAAAAATACTTGTGCCCATAGGGATTATATTTCAGTGGATAAGATGGATAATCAACATGTCAACAAGGAAATTATATAGTTGCAGGTGCTAGGAGGAAAATAAAACAAGGGGATAGTGAGTATTAGGAAAGGGGTCTTATTTTTGATAGGAGGTCTAGAAAAAACTTTTTGAAGATATGAGATTCGTGCAGTAAACTGAATGGATTCAAAAGGGAGACCTTGGAAGTATTAAGAGGAAAACAATTGCAGGCAGAGGTATGAAGGTTTAAAGCCCCTGAGGAGAGAAAGATCTTGGAATGTTGAAGGAACAGCAAGAAAGCCAGCGGGGCTGAAGCTTTGTAAGAAGAGGGAGAGAGGTAGGAATTGGGATTAGATGGATAGGGATGGGGCAAATCAAATTGAGAGGACCTTGTAAGCCATGGTACAGATTTTGCTGGGAGGATGTTAGAGGTGTTAAGTAGTGCTGTGATCTCATCTGTTTATTTATTTTTTTAAGGAATTTACTGGTTCTTTGAAGAATACATTATATGGGAGTAAGTTTGGACTGGTTAGGAGGCTTTGGAAATAACTCAGAAAACAGGTGATGGTGGTTTCGTCTTGATGATAATGGTGTGAATGGTAAGAAGTGATCAGAGTGTTGATATGTTTTGAGAATATTGGACCATATTATATTCAGGAATGTAAACTCACATGATAAAGTCATATCACATGATTATACAATTTATGTACTGACTTTAGAACCTAATTTTTGGATAAGATAGGTCCATACCATTCTTAAATCTGACTAAATGTGTAGGAAATGGACAGAATTTCAAAGCTGTAATAATTCTCATGTCTAGTCTTTTACATCAGAGTTCCTTGGATGATGCATGATTCTCTCACTAAAACATTGAAAGATGCCAGTGCAAATCCATCCAACTTTATAACTCACACAAACAATGTGATATTGTTATATTAAGCATATTATGACTTTTGGGGGGTCTTTAATTCCATTGTGAAGTAAATTTCAGTTCATGCTGATTTTTAAAAATTAAATCCTTTTCTTTTTTCTTTTTTTTCTTTGTGTGTTTTTTTTTTTTTTTTAAGACAAAGTCTAGCTCTGTCACCCAGGCTGGAATGCAGTGGCATGATCTCGGCTCACTGCAACTTCTGCCTCCCGGGTTCAAGCAATTCTTCTGCCTCAGCCTCCCAAGTAGCTGGGACTATAGGCATGCACCACCATGCTTGGCTAAGTTTTTATATTTTTAGTAGAGAAGCAGTTTCACCATGTTGGCCAGGCTGTTCTCAAACTCCTGACCTCAGGAGTTCCGCCCGCCTTAGCCTCCCAAAGTTCTGTGATTACAGGTGTGAGACAGCATGCCCAGCAATTACATTCTTTTCTTTAAAAAAATTAAGTTGCCCACCTATAGTGCCAGCGACTGTCGAGACTGAGGTGGGAGAATCACCTGAGGCTAAGAATTCAAGTCCAGCCTGGACAACATAGTGAGCCTCTGTTTCAAATAAAAATAATAATCATAAGGATCAAAAAGTAACCAAAGCCAGATGGAATTCTGAAGCAGAAATTTCTAGTGTTTGCCCTGTAGGGTGAGATCATTGCCACATCCCTGCTAGGGTAGGGGCAACAGTGATTGACTGCACTATATTTTATACCCAAGGAGAAATTACAGTACCATATTCCTAACATCCCATTAAATGCTTAAAGGCAGGCCAGGCGTATTGGGTCATGCCTGTAATCCCAGCACTTTGGGAGGCCGAGGTGGGCAGACTGCCTGAGATCAGGTGTTCAAGACCAGCCTGACCAACATGGAGAAACCCCATCTCTACTAAAAATATAAAATTAGCCGGGAGTAGGGGCGCATGCCTGTAATCCCAGCTACTCAGGAAGGCTGAGACAGGAGAATTGCTTGAACCCCGGAGGCAGACGTTGCAGTGAGCCAAGATTGCGCAACTGCACTCCAGCCTGGGCAACAAGAGCGAAACTTGGTCTCAAAAAAAAAAAAAAAAAAAAGCTTAAAGGCTTGCCTTTTATCCAGCATAACCAGTGGTGGCAGTATGGCTGCAGAAGCTCCAACAGAAGAGAATATTTCTGCTGTAGACATTACAACTCTTTCATTACAGCTCCTGTAGACATCCTGAGAGTCACCCTGATTAGAATGGACTAGGTCTTGTGTCTATCCCACAGCAAATCTCTGTGGGTAGGGGAGTAAGACGTGCCTTTTAGCTTGGTCTGAGGCACATTCTTCATGTCTAAGGATGGAACTCTACTGAGCCCTTGTAGACCGAGAGTAGGAGATGATTGAATTCCCAAATGATGCCAGGGTTGTTGCTGGAGGAGGAGGAAAGGGGCTATGGGGCAACAGATGTTCATTGCCCTTTGAAGGCACCGTAGCATCCTCAGGCTACCTACCCTCTAAAGCATGGAGCTTTGGACCCTTAGGTTTAATGGCAGATATACTTTGATCAAAAATACCATATGCTTCTTTTCTCATTTGCTTTGTGCTTACAAAGGACAAAGACAAAACTCTAGAATAGAATTTTGCAAGACAGCCCCATAGAAGAAAAAAAAAAAAAACCCTTTTTGTTTTCAACAGAGTCCATCAACATTGATCCTGAAAAAAAAGCATGTTGAAGAATCTGTCCGACACTATTCTATTTCTAGTGGTGGACTGTGATCCTCATACAAAATTCTCTCTTGGAGTTCAGGTTGATGGTGCCTATTTCCATAGCTTTCCTTCTAAATGCTGTGGCATAGATGACAGAAAGTAAATAGGAGAAATGCCAAAGAAAACAAAGAAACACCTATATTTAATTTCTGACACCAGTGGTTTAATGTCTTTCACATTCAGTTAGGTGAGCTGTTTGAAGGAGCTGGTTTTGAGAAGGGTTATAGTGTCCAAAGGAAATTATTTTCCCTGGCATGTCAACAACTGCGATAGAAATACTACCAGACCGTAGGGAGCCTCCTCTTGATGCTAGAAGGTGGCATGCTCAAAGGATTACTGTTCAAGGTCAAAGAGCAGCAGCTAATAAGCACAGCAGGGAAGAAAGGACGGTAGAGTGAAAATTAGGGTCACGTTTACACTTACTTTGTCAAAGCTAAATTTATTTTTTAAGTGAGAAGCACTGCCTTTATTAAGACAGTTAATGCCTAAGAATAAATGAAAATATATTGAAATAATGTGTCTTTCTCTTCTGAGCAAAGGACGTAAACTCAGGCTTTAAAAGAATCCCAGCGTCTTAATTCTGCAAAAGACATTCTTTTATCTTACTTATCTTTCCTTATTGGGAACACTGGCAGATATTTGGTCTTTAACTACAGTGTGGTATAACCTGTATCAATTCAGATGCCCATGTCTGATGGTCTCCTTTGTGTATGCAGTCTGGTAAATCTCCCTTAACACATCTATCCAACTAATATTTGTGATTTTAAATAAAAGATGTTACCGAGACTACATATAATATTAGTAAAATATTCGAAGTTAAAATTCTACCAGAAAGGTAAAGTTTAGTTTACTAGGATAAAAATAAATACTATACAGATTATCCTGAACTGTACCCACACTTATGTTTCGCTAGGTAATGCTAGAAAATGGTATTTTCCCCAATTTTCAAACAATTGCTGCATCCCTGACTTGTGCAAACTACTGTCATCCAGTTTGAAAGACTATTACCACATATGCCACTTATCTATCCATATGGCATATATAGTGTGGGACTCTAGAGTTTATTAATATATGTAATGTATAACACTGAGGAAATAAATGCCATTTAGCTTTTTTTTTTTTTTTTTTTTTTTTTTTTTTTTTTTTT